>NW_013563000.1:0-45759 GCF_000968595.1 Rasamsonia emersonii CBS 393.64 | reverse complement strand
CCCCCGTCACCCTTCTGTTTATCTTGATAAGGAGTCTCCATCTGATGTCAAGTAATAGTTGAGACCTATCTCTCATATCCTGCGGATCATTCCACAAAACGTGCAATTCTGATTCTCACAGATGTCATTGGACATCGCTTCATCAATGCGCAGCTGATTGCTGACCAATTTGCTGCAAATGGGTATTTCGTGGTCATGCCCGATCTGTTTCATGGCGATCCGATCCCTTTGAACAGGCCTGCTGGGTTTGACTTTAAAGCCTGGCTCACTGGTCATCTTCCTCCGGTTGTTGATCCAGTAGTAGATTCGGTTTTGAATGAGATGCGGGCCTGTCTGGGATGTGAAAAAATTGGAGCTGTGGGCTACTGTTTTGGAGTATGTTTTGAATTTGTCGTTCCATAAGTCATCCCCCAGTCCCCAGTGGAAACTACAGTGCCATAAGAGAAGAATCATACTCATCCACATAATAGGCAAAATATGTTGTCCGTTTTCTGAAGCCAGCAGAGAAGAGAGTTGATGTCGGCTATGTTGCCCACCCCAGCTTCGTCGACACTGAAGAGCTGGCTGCTATCCAGGGTCCCCTATCAATTTCTGCAGCAGGTCAGTGGATTTTGAACTTGTTGAATATCCCTGTGGAAACGAATAGGCGTTGACTGAAGAATCCGGAACAGAAACCGATGCTATATTCCCGCCGAGAAACGTCATGAGACCGAGGATACACTTACTAAGACTGCCCAACCTTATCAGATCAATCTTTTCAGTGGTGTTGAACACGGCTTCGCAGTCCGTGCAGATCCCAGCAAACCAGTTCTGAGGTTTGCAAAAGAACAAGCTTTTCTACAGGCTGTTCACTGGTTCAACCACTACCTCTAAAACCCATTGGCGAGTGGTTGTTCTATGTCTTACCTAGACCCTGACAAAGAGCTTTTTAAAACTTTGTATCACATATTCAACATAGCAAATTCTGTGAGATAAATGGAATCCAACAGGATTTATAATGTGTGAATTTTCTCTCTTCAGCATATGCTACCAGCGCAGCACGAAGAGGTGAAACCTGTCCCCTCACAGCATCCATGAATGTTGAAAAAACAGATATACATCTAATAAATATGATGTAGTCGAAACTAAAAGCAATCATATAGATGCATATGGGAGAAGCAGGCGCTGTTCACGCATTACAATCTGCCTGTAGTAGTCATCGAAAACGGATGAAACACGTTCACCAAACATCTGCCGAAATCGATACCTATCTGGCCCTCACGCCAATTTTATATTTCACATCTTCTCAAACGTGGCCATAAGAGAACCTGAGTCGCCGTCAGCATTCCAAGCACTAGAAACAGTGACTCGGGCCCACGAAGAAACGACTTGATGCCCAATATACATACCAATGAAAGTTGTCACAAGACGGGACCGCACTTGACAGATATCCTCAGGCACTAGCCAGATAGTCGCACCCATCTTTCTAGCGATGCTGATGCTCAACTTCGCATTTGCATATGCATCTTCAGGGGTTAGGCCCGGCGTCACAAGATCGTAATCGACGTAATTGCTCTTCATGCCATTGAGGACGTCTAAGAGGAACACGCCTGTACCAATAGAGGCGTCTTTGAAGCTGCGTATTGAAGAGGTTCGACCGCCTTTGCGAGACATATCATTTGCCCAGCGGATCATTTCTGCATCAGTGATTTCATGCTTGCCCAACCGCCGGGCCAGAGAAGAAAGGGTATTCGTGATATCTTTTCGCATAAGCTGCCATACCAACCCGAGAGTCAAAGTACGTTGTCCATCCGTGATGTCGGCTCCCTGAATACCTACGAGAGAGAAGCGGTTTTGCTTCCCCAACTCGATGGCGTAGTTCGTGTTCTCCACAGCTTTGAAACGCATCATTTCCCCACCAGATGCAGGTGGCTTGTTTACGTGCTTCCAGTTTACACTGCCGGGAATGACTTTGTCGTAAGCCTGCAATAGGATCGTTCCGTCTCGAAGATCGTCAAATAGTGAATTGATAGGAGGCTGCACATCCAAGGAGTTCAGCCAAAGAGTGAACACTCGAGCTTCTCGTTCTCCTTCGGCATCAAAGTCTTCAACTTCAAGTTTCTCTTCCTCTGTAATCGGGTCGAGACCTGGGTGAGTGTTGAAAAGGTTGGCGACGAATGCAAGATTCAGTTTCGGATTTCCAGCAACAAGCGATGTAGGAGTCAAGAATTTGCGGCAGTTGAGCTTTTCCGCATTCGTCAGGACTTGCTCTGCACGTTGAAGTAGGTCTCTTGTCTGAAGAGGTGCACGAGAGCAGAGGTCAGGAGCCAACTGGTTAAGGAGGACAGTATAATTCTCTCCATCCTTAACATCATTCGAGAAATTGGTAACCCTGCAATAAGAACACAATGAGCATACTAGATACCGTTATCTGAATAGATCAAAACTCACCTTCTCTCCCATTTGGCATTTTTCAAGTGATAATTGAACCAACGGAGTAGAATCTGCTCTGGGGGCAATCGAAGAAATTGTTCAAGCGTCTCATCATCCTCCAAGAGCCTGTAAAGTTCTGGATGAAGCTTGATATCGATTTTTCCTAGGAGACCGCGACGTATGATCTGCCAGATCAATCCCAGAATCAGGTGTTCCCGCACTTCGATAATGTCACCACTGCCGATGTTGACAACAGAACACCCAATAGCTTTTGCAGAGTTTATCACAATGTTGTTGTTCTCTGTCATGTGAAAGGCGTTTAGCTGTTTAATCTTATTGCCAGGTTTGTTCAAGACACGTTCATCGATAGTATCTGGCACACTGTCATTAATAAGCTTGGCTAAGACCAACCCATCCTTGCATTTATCAAACATCTCGAACGTGTCTGTGGGGAATGGCAAGAGATGGCCAATGTCGGGGTCGCCAGCTAGCACGGCATTGATGTGCCTTGTGAATTCACGCCTTTCATCCTCGTTGATTGTGTGAGTTACATTGGCAGAAGATCCTGGGACGTGGATTTTGCCTCCGACGCTTCCTTTGGAAACATGACGAGATGAGCCTACACCGTTCCCTGGCAGAGGAGTTGCAGCCTGAACAGAAGCGCCAGGAACTCTAGCAGGCGTATCAGCAAGCCCGCGGACCCTTGAAATAAGCTGTAGTTTATCATATCAGCCATATTGCATACTAGATTTGCACAAAATCATGGCACGTACGTCAACGTAGTCTTCAAATTCGACCCGGCGGGAACTGTCGAGCTCCACTTCTTTCAATGCTTGTCTCACGACGTCATATGGTTGTCGTTCCGATTGCTGCGTTGCCTTAATTGCAGTGGCCTCATCGAGATAGCCCTTGTCATCAACATCTAGCTTTCTGAAGGCTTCCTGGAGAGAGAATAACTCGTTCTGTTGGAATTGCGGATACTTCCTACGTAACCGATGGACTTGAGCACAGAAGCATGACGTGGGCAAAGAAAGAGGTATAGGCACGAAACCCGGGTTTGAAAACAGGGATATGTCGAAGGAAATCGAACTTACTTTTGAAGTTTCAGAACGTTCATTTTGCAATTGCTGGTCGCGTTTCCTGTGACTTGAATTCTTGGCCGGCTGATGAGAGCGGGGTACTTTTGACCAACGAGTTCTAATTGCGTCAATGGGCCAGGAAAAGCAGGGCCAGTTATCGAAAAAAAAAAAACAGAAAAAATGATAACGATGGAAAATCACTCCTTTCAATGCAGATTTCTGTTTGAGTGGTCTACTGGTATAGACAATGCGACGTTGGTCAGCTTGCTAGTTGAGTCCAAGGTATTTGTGCTGCGCTGCGCGCCCGCGGGAGGACGATGGATTGTTATGGAAAAATCCGAAGAACGATGCGGGCCCGAAGGCTGACTGCTCAGATTTGACTCAAAAAAAAAAGGGGGGGAGATGCACCTGCGTACCAGAGCCGGATACGAGTGAGGGAGGATTGATCGATCAATTAATATTAATTTACGACAGGACTGAAAAACCAGACGAGTGCTTGCTCCATGAGCCTTGTTGCGTCGTCGTCCATTTCTCACTTCCCCACTTCTGTACTCCGTATGCAGTTGCAGTAGGCTGGGCGCAAACACGATGACGCTAGCTGTGGAGACCCACGGTGCCGGATGATGTTGACGTACAGGAAACGACCTCGAAGAGTTTTGGAGGTACAGCATTTTGGCCACACATACTATTGCACAACCAGGAATCGAATTACCCCTAGTTATCTAGTCGTCCTTTTACTTAGCTATTTTCATTGGGTTACGCACGGAAATATACTTGAATCCAACATCCCCTACACCTTTCAAATAGTCTGTTTATGGACCACAAGCACCTGTTGCATGCTGAATATTAACCAAAAGCTGGATTCATTCAATATAGTTCTTCAGGCTTAGCCAAACTGCTCATATACTATAGACCTCACTGTCCCTTTTCTAGAGTTTGTGCGTCCACTTTGTTCTTGAGGTCCAGGCAGCAGCATCTCTCCCGAAGCAAATCTAGTTGCCTGAAACAAAACTTCTTCCTCAAGGCTTCCATTTTTATTGTCGCTTGTTCATTGGGCTTGACGACGTGGCTCGTCTACCGTTTCTTTCCCGGCTTTACCGGAGGACGATGCCGGGTGCCGAAACGAAGTCTTCCTTTCTTGGAGCGATTTCTCCTTGGACTTCCCCCAGGAGTACAACCCCCCAGCCAGGCGCAGCAGACCCCGGTACCGGACGAGATGCCGCTCTACAGCGAACACAAGGAGAGGATCACACGATTTCTCACAGGCAGCGGCTGAGCCTACTTCGTTATCCCGAGGACTGCCCTCCTCTACAGCCTAGGTGGTTCTATGCAGTTGACACACCTAAGTCCAAGCCTGCGTTCCTAGGGCTCGAAAAGACGGAGTCTAAGCCCTTGCCTCCACCGAAGAAGTTTGTTCCATTTTCGTCCAGAGACTCCCAGTCTATCGAAGCCGCTTTCCAGCAACTATTGAGGCGTGAGGATTCAAAGCATGCCGCCGGAGTCAAGGAAAACACCAAGGAGGAATTGAATGAAACAATAAAGGTTCCCGTTAACGAGGACTACTTGTTTGACGTTGATGTCGATAGGAGAGAACTCAGTCCTGCATACTGGTTGGGCCCTGTATATGAAGTGCGTCGGGGAACTTGGTTTTTTCAAGAAGGATCAACACTTAAACCATGCGAAGAAAACCTAGCTACACAACTTGAAGAAGGATACTTGAAGGTGAAACCATGGAAAGTTAAAGATCAACACTCGAGAACAAAGTCTCGAACCCCTGGGACATCCTCCATCAATGAAACTGGAAAGATCTCAAGTCATTCCAGCTCTGTCCCGGATGCAGCGATAACCAAAGACACTGGTGTCTCCTCTAATACTGAACAAGGCGGCAGCGAAATTCCATCCACTTGTATGAGCGAACCGTCAGTTTATCGCCTCTTTGG
The DNA here is from genome assembly GCF_000968595.1 of Rasamsonia emersonii CBS 393.64. NCBI lineage: Eukaryota > Fungi > Ascomycota > Eurotiomycetes > Eurotiales > Trichocomaceae > Rasamsonia > Rasamsonia emersonii. The sequence goes on along the minus strand of NW_013563000.1, from coordinate 40,328 downwards.
CGCGTACATGAACTGCACAGTCACTTATCAGGATTCATCAACGGCTTGGTTAAATTATGATGATTTTATGTCTCGCATGAGTAGTACGGTTTACCAGAGATTTGGTGGTGTAGGTGGTACGAAGGTAATTCGTGGGTACAGCGAGCAGAGAAGACCGAGAGAGGGGATGGAAACGAAAGGCACCGAGGCAAGGTCATCGCGACAGATGAAGTCTCGAGATGACCCGCTTTCAAAGCATAGCCACGATGATCTTAACCGACTCAAGCGGAGGTCTGCACCGGACTCTTTTTCGTCATCCACCCTTAATGACCAACATCCGGAAGCTGAACATACCGTTTCGAACGAGCAGAAGGCAACACTGCAACAGCAGATGTCATCATTAACCAGTGAAACACGAGACACCACTGTTCTTGAAGAGGAGGCCAGAAAACGGGAAGAAAAGGAAATGGAAGACTCTAGAGAGGCTGATGATGAGGAAAGAGGAAGGGAGATTGATCATCTGGTGCTTGTCACTCATGGAATTGGGCAGCGACTTGGGTTGCGACTAGAAAGCGTCAATTTTGTACATGATGTGAATGTCTTAAGGAAGACAATGAAAAGCGTTTATGCCGCTTCTCCTGACCTACAGGCACTCAACTCCCCATATGCTGATGCCAAGAAGAACTGTCGTGTTCAGGTCCTCCCTGTGTAAGGAACCCTTGTACATTGAGCATGATTATGAGCCATGCGCTTCAGTCACAATATTTCAGAGAACATTCAACCTGTTGCTAACCAAGTTTAGATGTTGGCGGCACTTACTCGACTTTCCGCGGCAGGGATCACGACAACATCGCAAAGAACTGGACCTTGCTGATCCGAATAGCCTTACCGCCGAAGATGAGCAGTATCCAAGCCTGGCCGATATCACTCTTGAAGGTGTTCCTGCAGTTCGAAATCTCATTTCTGATCTCGCAATGGATGTACTTCTCTACCAAAGCGCCTATCGTGAGCAGATTATGAGCATAGTTCAACAGGAGTGCAACCGAATTTTCAAACTCTTTAAATCTCGCAACCCGTCATTCCGGGGTTCAGTCAGTCTCTGTGGTCATTCTCTTGGGAGTGCTATTATGTTTGACATTCTCTGCCGCCAACAGAGCAGTTCTGTTAATGATCCACGTGCAGGTCCTGCTATGAAGGATGGAAAATCTGAAACAACGCTAAAGGAACTTAACACTTACCCTCTTGACTTTGACTGTCAAGAATTCTTCTGTCTAGGATCTCCCATTGCTCTTTTCCAGATGTTAAAGGGAAAAACCATCGTCGGCAGATCATTCGTCGGGCACGAAACACGGAGCCCAGTGAGCTTCACCAACGAGTCCTTACCGGGTTCTCCGCAGTCGCTGAACAATACTGGAAATGCCCATGGAAGACATAAGCATTACGAAATTCCTCCCAGTGTCTCTTCACCTAAGTGTGAACAGCTGTACAATATCTTCCATCCGTCTGACCCTGTAAGCTACCGTCTCGAACCTTTGATATCTCCAGCTATGACTGCTCTTAAACCGCAGCCATTGCCGTCAGTGAAAAAGAGTATTTGGACTACGTCAGGACAGAGTCTCTCCAACATCAGTTCTCGTGTGGGCTCCTTGTGGACAAACTTCACATCGGGGGTCGCCAGCAGCCTGTTGAATCGTAGTTTGGGACTACATTCTGAAGACCCGGCAGCCTCGGGGTCTGCAACTGCTCGCTCACAACAGACGCAGAGCGGCACAGTCTCTGAGAATTCAAATGAAAAAGATAGCAATACTCCTTGGAATGAGGAGGTACAAGGAGCTGATGGGGACTTCCAAACCCTCATCGATCCAGAATTGGAGACTCTTTATGAAGGTTTTCGGAAATCGAGACATAACCGCCAGAAAAATACACCAGGAGAGTCTGGAAATGTCATGGAACAGCTGGAAGCCGAAGAGCGGGCGAAAAGACTCAAGGTCGAGGAGGCAAAGGTTAGGGCTTTGAATTCCAATGGCCGGGTGGACTATAGTATACAAGAGTAAGCCACCTTTTTTTGCCATTTATCTCGATTTTTGGCTATTATTTAATTACACCTGGAAATCACAGCTAGAATGGGTCAACCAGGGAAGACGCGGATAGACTTAGGCGTTCTGGTGCTAATTGGATGTTTCTAGGGGAGCCTTTGACATATCATTGATCGCCAGCATTGCAAGCCACCTGTCATATTGGGCAGACGAAGATGTAAATCATTTCATGCTCTCCCAAATGCTTTCGAGGATGCGAAGAGAAAGACGAAAATGACTTATGGACATGCTGCTTCCATCAAAAGAGATTACATTACAAATGGTTATGGATAAAGGCCTTCAATCAGAGATGTCCATAAATTGTCAGACTGAACCTAGAACCACTAGATCTCTTCAAATACCACTTTTTTCCATGAATATTTATAGTCATATATTTTTTGGAAAATGTACTATGAAGTGCCAGTCCCTGAAACTGCTTATTCACGCAGAGACAAAATTAGTGTAGGTAATGGCAACAGCTACAAAAAAGACAGCCACTTGTTGATTTTTCTAACTGCAGTTATCTGGATAAGTGTAGCAATGCCAAGCCATCTACCTAGAACTCTATTCTACTAGAATAAAGAACTTTGTATCCAAATAGAATTAATGATTATTGTGCACATGCTGCCTAAGTACTAACAGTCATCTATAGAGGGGTGGGTATTGCTATACAGTCTTCTTGGCAACTGCTAGTATAATCTGATTAGGACTGATTTGCAGGATGAATCTAGCTTGTCTTTGAGCAGGTTCAAGTGAGAACTAGCACTTCGACGGTGCTAACATCCTACCTGGATCTGATATAGAAAAGGTATTTGCACCGATGGGCTTCTTGGCGACATCCTTTGAGGGTATCAAAACCAAGCAAGAACAACAATTAAAAAGAATATAGGGATCTCCTTTTGCGAATCTTCCCCATCTCAAAGTTAGATAATTCTATTGTATACTCATCAACATAGGAGTTACTCAACCAACCTTATTATTCGTATACAATGTGCATGTGGTCACCATTGTTTTTTACCTATTAAATATATAGGTATATACTTCAATAACGCATTTTTATGTCTCCTGGCTCTTTATTCTTCTCTTCCACCATAGGTGGCTTCTGTACTAAAATGCTCATTATTGTTGAGAATCATTGCATAGGTTGTCATGACTAATAACACAATTAAATTATTTACTAAACATTCTTTATATTATGAAGGTGTTTTGCTCATCTTGCTTATGTGATATGTAGGAAGGTAGCTTTATGAAAAAGTCACTACGTTGAGGGAGAGCAGATGAGAGTCTGCCTTATGGGGCTCTAATATCCTCACCGGCTCGGCATGCCTGCAGTGGAAAAACAGCTCCGGGCGCAGTATTGGCTACCTCAGGTGGGCCACGATAAGGGTATGCAAATTGGGTTAGTTGCTTCCTCACTGCGGCATAATAATTTTTTTCCTCACACCCTGAACAGTATCCCTGTCCATATATTTCCCATTCTCACAAATCATTGTTTACTGCGCCTGTGGCCAGTGTCAATCATCATGAGCTCTGAACTATCAAGTGTTCAAAAGGTCTGGGAAAGAATACGACCAAATAGCCCGATATATGCATTCCTCCTGGAAGACGTGGAAATATATGAAGCTCAAAAAGGTGTTGTTCGTGCCAGGATTACGGTCTCTGCTCGCCATCTGAACTCTAAAGGTACTTTGCATGGCGCATTCTCTGCCTGTGTGATTGACTGGGCAGGTGGGATGGCCATTGCTTCACATGGTCTCGAATCTACTGGCGCCAGCACGGATATACATGTCTCATATCTTTCGCCAGCGAAACTCGGAGACTGGCTCGAGATTGAAAGTCGGGCCAGTAAGGTCGGAAAGACTCTTGCTTTTACAACTGTCACGATTTCAAAGCGTGATGATTCCGGTCAACTCATATTGGTTGCCCAAGGATCACATACAAAATACATCAAGCATTGAGGTGTTTCGAAGGATGCGAGGATTATTCAGGTCTGGATATGGATCGGAGTGGCCATGAGAGCTTGGTAAACTTTTAGACACCGCTTTCTCCTTTGCATCTGGCATGAATGCATGTTCTCCGAATGCTGGATTCACTCGGAAAGCGGAGATCAATTACCCATCCGTCATGCTTTAGATACTCTGCTTGGACAATTCAAGCAAGCAGGGGAATAAAGGGGGTTATATATACAAGTCTACAGCTTTCCTGGTTATATGGTTAATGCAACATAGTAGGTACTTGCTTAAATTCTGTTCACGTGATTTGTGCAGACCATGGAGAGCACTCTAGAGGAAGGCGAGTGCTCGAAGAAAAGGGTCCACTGGAAGGATTGATAAAGTTGCAAACAAGCCTCCTTTGTATTGGGTATATATATATATATCTATGCGTTTGACGCATTCCATCTTTTTCTTTTCGAGGTTTTTCCAAGCTTTGCATTGCTGATATAATCCGTGCATTCGAGTGGTCGACACGCGGCATCAAACGTCCCAAGACTCACCTACGATCTACAAGAAGGTACCGAGGCAAAATTGTGTCGGCAGTTAACGAAAGCTCGAACCTTCTTTGTCGGTCCTGCAGAAACTTCAGATGAAGCTGTCATGGATAGCTCTGACGACGTCTGTAGCGCGTCCGGCAAACCTCAAACGAATCGAGCCCCCGGAGATGACACGACAGGGCATGATATCAACAATTCCAACTTGTCCTCATGCGAACTCTCGTCATCCCAGGTAGCTACACTCACGCAGCGTATCCTACATTTTCTGTCGACCGCTGGGAATGACACTCTTCTGGCTGTTTTTGCTGCTTTAGCTGTTGCGACATTTGTCATCTTAGGGAGACTCGGGTTGCTGCTCATCGGCCTAGTTGCAGGTGTTATCCTCCACGCCCACTGGGACGGTGCTGAAGATGATTTGCGAAATGGTGGATTGGATACTAGTCATCACAGAAGGAGGCGGGAGCTAGGTATAGAGGTGGCCAACAGGCTACTTGAATGGCAGTCGCAGAGAACTACTGAAGACGGAGCCCATGGCCAAAGATCTGTTGTCACCAAGGCGGAATCGATGCATGATACTGAACTCTCTTTTTCTAGCTTTGGTCCTGCCACAGCGGCTGCTCTTACTGCGTTGACCGATGCAATCATCAAGGACTACGTGACGTAAGAATCCACCCTTTCATCCGCGCATAGGAACTCACCAAAATATATAGTTACTGGTATGCACCGATCTTGCCGTTAGAAGAGACCTTCCCTCTCTCTTGTCGGAAGATATTAGTTAACTTCATCACCTCCTTGTCCTCACATCTCACCCGCAAACGGCCTGCAGATACCTTCCTTCAATTCGTCACGAATTCCTCTTCGATGATCATTGTATTTCTGAATGAACTGTCTTTGGCGTTGCAGGCTACGAACTCTGATTCGTCAACACCCGAAGAAGCTGTGAGGAAATATCTAGCACAATTCCCCGAGAGTAGCCTAGCAAATGTCTTGGCTGTCGAGCAACAACAGAAGAAGCTTAAGATGGTGGCAGACGACATTCTTTCTAAATTCCTTGACCGCACAGCGTACGAGTGTGAGGTGGTCAGGAATTTTCTTCGGGAGATTTTTGCGGGCCTTGTCTTGGAATCGGTTATAAAGAGCTGTTCACAGCCCGACTTCATCAACAATTGGATCATATATCTACTTCAAGAAGGTGAACCGGAGATAATGAACGCAATTGATGCTGGTCTTGAACATACTCGTAAGGACGAGTCTGTCATTGATCCGTCTTCTGATAACCTTGGTGCCTCATCACATACCTGTTCTGGGAACCCTCCCTCTGGGATACGCCCTGAGAACAGCTCTGAAAGCCTACCGTCTCAGGAAGGGAATGGACTGAAGTCCTCAAAAGCGGAACCAACGCATCTGAAAGGGGCGATGTCTGGTGAAGAGGTGTTGCAGAGGGTGCCTCAGATGATGGATACTGGAAACCGTGCTGCGAATGGGAGCTCTGTTTCCAGTACGACTACGGAAGGAATGACGACCCCGACCTCGTCGGAAGGTGAAAAACCCGAAGAAGATAGTGAAGAAAGAACCCAAAATTTACAATTTCACGAGAATTTAGAGTCGCGAGGCGACCAGCGAAGTTCCACAGAGGTAAAAAAAACCGATTATGTTCAGCAGCTGTCATGTCAGGCACCAGGAACATTACCTCCTCCACACACTGCTATGCTGGGATCGGAGCCCGCATCGCCTCCAACTCTCTATGGTGCTTCGGTATTGATAGATGATGGCTCTGAACCTGGGGACAAGGCGGTTATTCGGTCAAAGCCTTCAAACTATTACTCATTGCAGATCGAACCTGCCTCATCACGTCAACCAGGTTGGATAATTTTCAGGAAATATGCGGACTTCGAATTTCTGCACGAAGGGCTAGCGGCAATTTCAAGAATGAATGGTATCTATTCTTTCTCAGAAAAGCATCCTACTTTGCCAACATGGAAAGGACAGACGAAACAAGCATTGGCACGGAACCTTGAAAGCTACCTTCGCGATGCACTTCGGCATGAGCGTCTTGCAGAATTCGAGCGTATGAGACGCTTTCTTGAAAAAGACAGGGATCTGAGCATAACTTCTTCGTCGGTATCTGCCAAACCTGGGTTCTCCTTTCCTCGCCAGAGCACATTTGAGAACATGGGAAAAGGCGTTTTAGAGGTCTTATCCAATGCTCCAAAAGGTGTAGCCGGAGGTGGTAAAGCTGTCTTGGAAGGAGTGACGGGGGTATTTGGAAGTGTGGGTACAACCAAAAAGGCCCATGACATGACCACAGGGCAAGCGAAGGCTCCCCAATCAATGAAAAGAACGAGTGCAAGCAGTTTAACGGCTATGGATAACCGACAGCACAAGGAACGCAAAGATTCAGGACGTTCTGCGTCATTGGATTTGGACAGCCAAATGAAAGAGGCCACCAAAATCCCGGAACAGCCAGGTAAAGGAGAAGGCGGTGCTCCTCATGATATTTTGTTAACCCCTTCATCAGCCCAAATAGAACCTCGAGTGATGCCTGCATCAAATGCACGTGGTACGGGCCTGTCAACCGGTAGTAGAGAGGTAGATCTGCGGGATTCAGGTCTTCCCCCTCATCAAGGTTCTGTTACAGAAGAAAGTGCGGATCAAAACACAACACCTTGTCCAAATGACGACCATACCCAAAGGCAGCCCGAACCTGTGCATCCCGGTTCTCCTTCGCGGCCGGAGGCGAGATCAGCGTCTCCCAAAACAACCCGCCGAGAGAATTGTGGCAGCCCGATCACTGAGGATGAGACTCGAATTGCGGTTGAGCTGATCTTTGCTGTCATCAATGAACTGTATACCTTGTCTTCTGCTTGGAATATCCGAAAGACTCTTCTGAACGCGGCAAAATCATATATTTTGCGGCCGGGGAATCCCAATCTTGAAGCGATCCGTACCTTGCTACAGGAGTCGATGATTGATGCTCAGACATCAGACGAGGCGTTGGCAGCTTATATTACAAAGCTTCGAGAAAACTCCCTCCCCACCCAAGAAGAGATGAGCCGGTGGCCTCCTCCCCTGAGCAGTGATGAGAAGGAGAGACTGAGGGCTAATGCCCGGAAGCTGCTTATCCAAAGAGGAATGCCCCAGGCTCTGATGAGTATAATGGGGGCTGCTGCAACTGGTGAGGCGCTTGGAAAGGTTTTCGACTGTCTTCAGATCGAGGAAATTAGTCGGGGATTTATATTTGCCCTTGTGTTACAGGCTCTCAGAGCGGCCATTCTCTGAAATCTCGAGGTCACAGTCATTAATCCAATCGGTCAATCAGCACGTCAATCTGTATTATATATGCCTCTACAAAGACAGCAAGCCCGACGATCGATATAATTTGCACATATTCAGGTACCAGTATTATATGGTCTCTTTGAACACCCGTCTGTATATTGGCCTAGAACATATGTACTGTACGTACGTGTATGGTAAAAGTAAGAGAGATAGGCGTCTCCGTCAACATCTTTAGATCGACATCCCACCTCATCTGGTGTGACTGGAGACCTGGAAAAGTTGGCATGTGAAATTGGCCCGGCGACCGCCTGGTTCCCAACGCAGTGATGTAAGCACGTGCGAAGTGACGCGTTCGCGGATCGCGTGTGCGTATTTCCCCTTCGTTTTGAATTTATGCTCTACGGAGAACTCCACCTCCACTCGCAACAACTAACCAGGTTTATCTTGATTTCCAAAGTTCTCAAGTCCATCTAATAAGACCAATACAGTTGGAGCAGGACTTGCTTTTCATTCTGGTGGAGCTCACTTAACTGGGATCAATTCTTGCGTCATCATTGAAAGCGCCCCTACCGTGAAAATTGGATCAATTTTTACCATAGGATGGCGTCAAAATCTAAAAAACGCTCTTCTGCAGCCAACGATTATGATTCAGATGGTGGTTTTGTCGTCAGCGAAGGTGAAGATCAGGGGCGTTTAAAACGAGCTAGGACGGGAAATAAGCCCGGCTCCTCATCATCCAGGAAGGTTGATTCCAATGGAGATGTGTACTGGGAGATATCTAACCTTCGCCGCGTCACGATCTCCACGTTCAGAGGAAAGACCATGGTCAACATCAGAGAATACTATGAAAAAGATGGCCAGGAGCTTCCGGGGAAGAAGGTAGGGTGTTGCGGGTGGATCTTCAATGTGTAGCTTCTTCTGCTTCACAATCACCTAGTTCCGCGTTCGTAGAGACTTTCTACTAATATTTATCTAGGGGATTTCGCTGCCCATGGATCAATTCAGTTCCCTTATCCGCCATTTACCTGAAATCGAGGAAGTCCTCTTACAGAAAGGAGAGTCCGTTCCTCGACCTAGTTATGTCGAGGTCAATAGTGAACATGACAAGAAGGAAATTGGAGCTGGGGATGCCAAAAATACTGGTTCGACCATTGGGAAAAAGAATATTGAGGCTACGAGTGAGGAAGATGAGGGGGAAAGTTGAGATCCAAGGCGTTTGAAAATTGCGACCTGAATGTTCCATCTTCAACGAGAGGAAAAGGACAACCCCTGCAGGCAACGTGATTTGAGCTGGTACTTCTCGTTTCATGGTCCAAAACAGGGGTCGTGAGCCTTGCGGAGATCTTCGGCGGGAAACGTGGTTTAGCAGAGTCGTTATTAGATGAATTGGGAAGGATCTCTGAAAGAGAGACTTCCAATCTACCAATGGCGATGGCTATTATCTTTCGCCTGACAGGTACACAATCTGATTTACCTGGGTACCTAGAGTAGATACTTGGGCCGGAAGGCGCGTTGGTCACTTGTCCAATGTTGTCAAGTCGAGTACCATCGTCATGTCTTCCAGGCCCCGAGGTTATGCACTTGGTATCTAGGACTCTAGGTATATGTATACACATACATAGGCCGGAATGCGAGTGCCTGGGATAGAGGCAAATAAAAAAAACAAGGCAAGAAGGAGAAAATAATGTTATGAAACTCCCGGGAAGATAATAATCTACGTCATAAAATTTAGTACTGAAACTGCTACGTATTTTACTGACCGTGAGACTCAATCTGACAGCGATATATCACCGACCTCGACCTCAGGGTATAGCATACATAGTATAACCTCATCAAGGAACAATCGTTTCCTTTTCAATTTTTTGTGAGGGGGCGCACATTCTTCCTCACATCTCCTTTAACCCAGTTCTGAGAGGCGTATATGGCAATGAAATTGCATTTAAAGGCTCATTCATTATTTATGGACATCTTTCGCCGCCTTGAGTAAACCACACTCACATGCTGGTCTCCTATGTCGATATGCGGCTTGCCAAAGACCCCCCTCGCCAGGCATGGCGAGCGTCTAGCTCTTTTCGAGCTTTATTTTGTTCTCCGACAGCACCCCATCCACCACCTCCAGGTGTCATCACTATGATGCGTTCTCCTGGCCGCATACTAACGGTATTTTTGCCCCCTAAATTAATACAGCGCTCTTCCCAGCCATTTCCATCGCCCTCCTTCTTTGGGATTTTTCGTATCCAGAAATTTTGTCCACATTGGGCATCTTCGCCGCATTCGAGACCATATGGTCGATACACCCTGCGTTCCGAAAGAATGGAAACTTGTACTGGGATTTGAAACTCTATATCCCTGATGACACCGTCTCCGCCACGGTGTTGGCCGTTACCTCCCGATCCTTTCCTTATGCTAAATTCTCGAAGCAAAACTGGATATCGGCGTTCAAAAACCTCAGCGTCGGGAATCCGAGCGTTGGTCATGTGCGTATGTACTCCAGATGTTCCCTGCCATTTTGGGCCAGCATCGCTACCCCCGGCGATCGTTTCATAGTAGCCGAAACCTCTGGTTTCTGCCTCGCCAGAAATATTCCCGCCAATGCCAAAAGTTAAATTGTTTGTGTCGTCTCGAGAAGCAGCACAAGTTCGGAAGCATTCAAGGATGATATCAATTACCCGCTGACTCTGCGATTTCCATGTGCATTAGTCTCTCCAACTGCAATACTGTTTTCGCCTAATGGAACAATGAACTCACCGTAAGCACGTTACCGTCGACGACAGCTGCTCTGTCAGATGGTAATGGAAAGGAATTTTTCGGAATTCGGACATCTACTGGCTTTAAGCATCCCTGATTTAGAGATATCAAACATCTCAAGCAGTAGATTATCGCTGAGTAGGTAACAGCCTCCGGGGCATTGATGTTTTCTTGGATATATGTTAGTTTGATAATTGGACTAGTTTTTGAAAGAAGCTCACCATAGACTTCAGGCCCGGTGCCAGTGAAATCAAAAACTGCTTCACCATTTTCGCCATCGATTAATATCGTAAGCTTAATGGGGCTGCTGTCATCCATAAAATCGACGGCACTCAGACCTTGACCGGCGAATCTTTTGCTGACGTTCTTTAGGAGATTCCCCACACTTGACTCAGCGTTTTGCTGGATTTTCAGCATATAGAATTGCACCACATTTTGTCCATATTCCTCGATTAACGAAGATATAAGATTTATAGCCTTTTGGTTGGCTGCGATCTGTGCTTTCAGGTCGTTTAAATTGTCTGCCAGACACCTTGTTCTACTACAACCAGGGTATTTGGCCGGTTCGTGGTATAGCAATTCTGTGATGCATTTCTCGTTGAACTCTCTCTCGGAGACTAGTTCTCAGATTTGATCGCAGCGCCTTCCTGGAAAAGCTCTTTAAGAGTGCGGAGGCATGCTGCCTGGAAGTATACCTCCAATTTCGGCTTATAGATATCAGCAAGGGTGTCTATATTATTGAACTGCTTGACTTACGGTGATGGGAGCGAGAAGCCACGTAAAAGATTATTGCGCCTTTGCTAAAGGCCGGAGTTATAACAGTAATATCAGGAAGGTGGGTTCCTCCAAATTCTGGACGACTGGAAACGATTACGTTGCCAGGTTTCAGTTTGCCTTTCCATATACGAGCTCGTGAGTCCGTACACAAGTTGACATGCTTCCCAAATGGACTGGAAGATGCGGAGCGTTTGCGACCAGTCCACCGTCGGTCGGGATCGAAAAGAGCGCACGAGTAATCGAGCCGTTCCTTGACATTTGTGCTGCCACTTGTCTTTTGCAATGCGCTCCCCATTTGTTCCGCAATTGCCATGAAACGGTGAGCGAATATGCTGAGCATAATGGGGTCTACTTCGCCGGTATCTGCCTTTACGTTCTGGATTTCGGCATCGCCGACATTTATCACGACGTGAGTTTCTGTAACGAGGGCAGAGGCTCCTGGCGTCACGACTAGAGTTTGAGTGTCGTCAGCCAGGATTGCGGGACCCTTCACACGGTCATTGCCTTAAAGATCACCCAACCTATAAATAGGCGTGTTTCGGCGGCTGCATTCGAAACAAACCTCTGATGTCCGATATAGCTTGTTGCTGGAGACATCTCTTGGCTTTGCCTCTCTCAGCTGTTGGTCCACTGTTTTTCTCAATCCTTCAAAGCTTCTGCCAATTCCTCGCACACGCAAATCGTCAACTATAATATCCCTGTCAGGAAGAGTAAACCCGAATTCACGTTCGTGTTGTTTGACGAACGCTTTCCCGAAAGCCCAGTCATCACCGTTGTAAGTATCGCGAGCCTCTTCAGGAGTGGGTTTTATAACCATAAGGGCGGATTCTGTTCCCCTGTATCTCATATTTAAATACTCTTCAAATACAATTGATTTGTCGTCGAAACCTTGAGCCCGAAGTTTTCTTGCAGACATCTCCTTGAGCTCACTTATTTTCGATTTCAGTTCTTGCTGGACATTGCCTTCAAACCAAACCTTCAATTCAGGCTCCTGACTTTCATCAACAACATCGGCCAAAGCCATTCCATATGCAGAAAGAACGGAAGAGTATCGATGGACAAGAATCTGGCGAATACCCAAACTCTCAGCGATGGCTACTGCGTGCTGGCCGCCCCAACCTCCGAATGTAGCAAGCCTGTGTTTAGACGTGTCATGACCTTTGGCCTCCGTGAGAGAACGGATTGGTCTCGTCATTGTCTCATTGGCGATTTTGATGAAGCCATATGCGACCTCATCTGGTATCATCTATTTCTCTTTTTTTCCCTTAGAGATCTCGTTATTGATCTGCCTGGTCAGGTCTTCGAATTGCTTGCTGGTTGCTTGTTCGTCCAACCCTTCATTCTCATTTTTTCCCCAAAGATCTTTGGGAAGAAGTCAGAAAGAAGTCTACCTAGGAAAGGTTGGCATCCGTTATAGTAAGGGGACCACCTTTGCGATAACATGCCGGACCGGGATGTGCACCTGAAGATTCTGGACCGACGACAAAAAGCCCATTGCGAAAGAACAGCCTGGAACCGCCTCCTGCAGCTACTGTATTGATGTCCAACTGAGGTGATTAGATGGTAACACCGGCAGTTGTGTCTCGAAAACGTGCTCATATCGTCCCTCACCATAGCGACTAACATCAGTGCTCGTACCGCCCATACCAAAGCAAATAACAGGTATTTTAGTTTCAGGATCATAGGATGTGAGCGCATATCCGACGACGCCTCCTGCAGGACTTGAAAGAATAGCTTTCAGGCCAGAAAACTGACAGACATCGACAAGCCCGCCATCGGATTACATGAATTCACATCGCGCCCCTTTTTACTGTCCCCTCTCTGAACAGATTCAGCTCCTAACTCGCCTTCGAATCCAGTTTGAAACCCTGCTATGTACTTTTTAATGGTGGAAGTAAGGTATGCATCGGCGCAAGCAGATGTTGCTCTTGGAACAAGTTTGATCATTGGCATAAGCTCATGACTGAGGCTGACATGGTCAAAGCCGATTTCGCGAGCTATCTCTCCCACTAGGGGTTCATGATCAGGGAAGGTGTAGCTATGCATGAGGCAGACAGCAATACAGCGGATGCCCATTCTTGCAACTGCGACCGCACTCGGCTCTCGGTAGGCCGGCGCAATATTCGCAGCGCTTCAGATGACAGATCACGGACAACTTCTGCATCTGAAGGTGTCTCTCTCGTGGAGGTGTCTTCGTTATCTGCCTAGTTGGGTCTTTGGCGAGTCTTCCAAAGTGACGCGTTCATCTATCTCGATAACTCTCTGGTATAAAACATCTGGGCGCCTAATCGCGAGGTCAAAGATTTTTGGGCGCGATTGGTTACCAATTTCGAGACAATCTTTGAATCCTTTTGTCACCACGAAAGCAATCCTCTCTCCTTTTCGTTCTAGAAGGGCATTGGCAGCAAGGTGGTGCCCATTCGAATGCTCTCAATTTGAGATGTGTCTAGAGGTTCTCCGCGTGGAACCTCTCGCCCGGTGAACTTTGAAAGCAGTCGCCAAATGCCCTCAAGTGGAGCGTCATCATAGTTACCTGGGTCTTCAGAAAGAAGTTTGATGGCTATATCATCCTGTGGCTTCTCTGTTCCTGGATTTCCGACACAGTCTGTGAATGTGCCGCCGCGCTGAACAAGACGTCAGCACATCAAGCTTTGGAGGACTCAGCCCAGATGACAGACGGAGACGGAGACCTCGAACAGACCAGGAACGACTGGGACAGCCACATGCATCAATTGCAATGCGGATTCCTCCTTTGCGAGATGCCATCGCTGGGTGAAACATTATGTGCAAAAGTAGATACTAACGGCGATGTGGAAAGTTGATGAATGGGATGTGCAAGTCTTCGACCGGGCTAATCCATACAGTTTCGCCAGTCAACTGGAAGAGTACCGATGCTTTACTTTCGTGGGACAGGTCATCACAATGGCAGCTGTCGGTACAGGGTGATGACGAAATGGGTTGAGAGCGGATGGAGGGGACGGGGGCAGGGGCAGTTCTGCCACCGCCTACTGGTCGCCCGCGCGCTGTGTTGCAGTCCTCGGTTCACTCCTTACTTAGCTGCACGGTAGATTAGGAGCCTTAGGTAGCTAAACGGTATGGAGTAACCATGCCATGATTCGCAGCCAAGCTAATGGCTGGTTCTGATTTAAACAAGCCTCTACAGCAGTGTTCGAAGCCATTCCTTCAAAAAAAGGCTCACGATGACAGAGCGGAACTCGATTTCCCACTGTGTGATCTGAAAACTCCTTGGCAGGTAGCGGAATTAGCGAGTCCTGAAGCTCACTCAGTTGTCGTGCATGGGAACTAGGCGGCACGGGCCCTTTTGCGTCCATGGTTCGCTGCGGGGAGTGGAGGCCCCCCTGAAAAGGAGGATAAGGTACCTAAGTTCGTTGAAGTGAAGAAGAACAACAGCAGGCAATGCTCAAAACACAAGCATGCTCACGGCATGTCTTTCGAGGGCGAGTCATCAGCCGAAGTTTCTGTCGCCAGTTTCCCACATGTCTTCCTTTCCAATTGATTGTTCGCCCTGCATACGGAGTAACTTGCTCCGCACGCCCCGTGCAGCAAACCGCGCGGACGGGCCAAAACCAGATTGAGCCGCGCAACGACGGCGCGGACGCTTTACCGTACCCGATCTGGGTGGTGTCGGGGTCGGAGGCTGCTGGGTCGAGAGTCTTCTCGATCGCCTCCCCCTTTCTCTCCACCAGCGATTCTTCCAGACGTCCTGCGCCAGCATTCTTACTTGCGAGCCCCTCTCTATCGTCGCTAACTGTTTTATGGTGCTCATAATTACCACCGCTTTTATCCAGCCAGGTCAGGGCTCTTCTGCTTTTCTTCATCGAACTCGCCCTCCGCATCGTCCAAGGGGTTGACAGCGCCGCGCAGCTCCTTATACCCGGTTTCCCCGAGAGCCGGAGTCCTCAAGATCAGAAAGATCTAAGCCACGACGAAGTCGCATTCCCAGTCACGGTTTATTTCCCTAGACGGCCTCCCGTTCGCAGTGTACGTCGTCCCACGGCCAAACGCTTGCTCTCCGGTCCTCCCAATTCTTCTCAGGGCGTGCCTTTTACGGGCATCCGTATTGGATCGCACGAACCACGCTGTTGCCTCCGAACATCCACCCCTTTGCTTGTGGATTGGCATTTGTCTCACTGATATGATTGTCGCCTGAGATGCATTACTAGACTGCCAATGTGTCTTTGCTAGTCTCTCGTGGGGTAGACATCCGAAACAGACTTCGACGCGATATCAGCTATGATGCGCCTTATCATGACTGTCGGATAATGACGGACGATAAGGCCAATTAGAGCATTTCGCGAACTCTTCTTCTACTTGTCTCACCAGTTGAACGACTTACGCCTAATATATTCAAATTTTGGCCGGTCATTGAATTCTCGAGATCCTTGCCGTTTCTTTGGCCATCACAATCGCCACTTTTAGTTCGACGTTCCATTGCTTCGTTCCTCGTCTTTCCACTGCTACTATATTCCCGAACGCCTTTGTCGAGAATTGGAGTTTATGCTTGGCAGAGGTAGTCCAGGACGGCCAGTCCTAACGCCGTCCCCTCTACTGGCGAATTCTACCAGCCAGTCCAACTCGCGCGCTGGCTCGGTTTAGTCCCAGAGATGCTACATTACACGACCGCAACGTCCAGTTATTCTCATCTTCAGAGACCAGCAAGATCTAATTCAGTCTCCTCATCTGTGGCCACTGTCCAGCAAGCTACATCGCATTCGTCTGGTACTGGTTTTCGGAGTTCCCCCAAAGTTGTTGCAACTGGCTCTGTGGACTCTGCTGGCGGAGTCGACGTATCATCTCCCACAGCTTTAGACGTCGCAGTGAGCTCCACTTCGAGTACGATACACGACCGTTCAAGCAGCGTGAACAGCATCAGCGAAGGTCTCCGTTCTATAAACCGCTGGTCGCAGTCGACAGTTTCTAGCTTGTCCTCACCGCAGTCTGGAGATCACCATTGTGACGATCTGGCGAGCCAGACGAGTTTGGGAGGTCCTTCCTTACCCAATGGATCTTTGAGTCCTGTTGGGAACATCGTCAATCACCCACAAACTTCACGGATCGAGGGCAATCCGAACACGTCTTTTAATTTCTCCTGGAAATCTTCTGAACGGCTTGCTGTCCGTTCATCAACAGACCTTCTCGAAACACTTACTGCGGAGTCGGAATCGACAACGAGTCCCTCACCATTGCGTGCAACTTCTGACGCTCATCCAGCGACTGCTTCATCTGTCTTTGAAACGTCTTCCGTGACCACACCGTATATATCTGCGCCTTCGAACTCCGTAAATCGGCGAGAGGACGCTCACGGTTTGCCAAGCGTGTTCGGTAAACTGGATACTGAATCAGACGTCTCTCAACCTGGTATCAGCTCAAAGACAATTACAGGGCAACCTTTTCGAACCGACAAAATGGAAGACTCATCACAGTTCATTTTTTCAGAACAAGCGTCAAATGCCACCGACGACATTGTTGAAGCCCGCTCGGCGTCTTCACGCGGACGTCGGCAACGTGGCCAGTCCCAGAAAGCAATGCTGTCGAAGGCGTTACAAAAGGCTAACACTGCTGTATTGCTGGACAACGCCGCGAACTTCGAGGGAGCGATCGAAGCCTATAGTGACGCTTGTGATTTATTACAGATGGTAATGTTGCGGAGTAGTGGAGGCGATGATGAGAAGATCAAGCTCAAAGAAATTGTAAGATTTGTCATGCTGCTTGCATTGGTAGATCCGTGTTATCTGACATGACATTTCGCAGCGCAACACTTATATGGCTCGGATCAAGGAACTCCAGCGCCTCGGTATTCCGTCTCAGCAACATCATGAGAAGGCCCTTCCTGAAAGACCCGTCAGTGATGACTCCCTTTCACATGGTACTTTCCAGCCAATGGAAGGAGAAGACGGGGATATGGCAGCAATTGAGACTGCGACTGCGAGGCGAGTTGTCGACAATTCTTTTCAGGCGACAGAAGCAACCTCTTCACAACTCCCAGCTCGACGCCAATCATTGCTGCCTTCTGCCTTTGAGGAGGGTCCGCGAGCGACGACCTCAGAAACGGGCTCCAATCAACTTCATGATCGCTCCCTATCAGATTTGACTGGTCGGGAACGCGGATCAGATCTTTCTTTAAACAGAGCGCCTGCTGACGGGGACGATTATATGCTTCCACTCTCCCCACGACGGTCCCTTACTCCCGATTTTTCGAACCCGCAGTCAGACTCGAGCCATCTATCTCCCCATACAGCGCATCAGCCACTCTACTCTATACCTCAGCAACGCACACAGGAGCCTGGTAATGAATCAACATCGTGGCTTGATACCATTGATGAGTCCGGTGCATCGTCACCTGGTTCCGTGCAGTCCAACTTGTCTACATATTCACACCAGGGGCATGGTCGCCGTGTCAGCACTGGCACTGAGGCTGAGTTTGATGCCGCTTTAGATGCAGCCGTCGAAGCTGCTTATGATGAAGGCTTGGAACCGGCAATGGATGCATCTGATGGATTTTTCGAAGATGACGTTGTGTCGAATGCTCGAAGAAACATTGAGATTGCAAAACAAAGAGTGAGGGAGGCAGAAAGGGAAGCACAGGTAGTAATGGCGCGAGGACGAGAGCAGCGACACATCCAAGAAAGGACGACTGTGGGACAGACTGATGGAATGGACTCGGATTATGTCGACGAAGAGGCCGAGGAGGAAGAACGGTTATTAGAGGAGATGACGAAAGGTTATGTTATGGACGATTTTGAATTTGATCTTCATTCCAAGTCGGCACTGCCTCGGCAATCAGATTCGAGTGGCTTCTCAGGAAGGACTTGGGGAAGTTCGGTTGCATCCAATACAACTACTGCCGGAACTTCGTTGTCGACGCTGGCGGAAGGGGTCGCCTTGGATGCAAAAATGCAACACAAACGGCTACCCCCTCCTCCTCGAATACCTTCGTCAGGCCCTCCCGCTCAGCCTGCACAGTCCAGGCCATTAACTCCCTCATCGAGCTTCAACACAACAACTGGTGCCGGGGTGAGGGCTCGAAGATTGTCGGGACAGAACTTGAAACAGTTGAAAATTGAGACAAACCGTATACCAAGTGGCTCACAGGCGCCTGCAACGGAGCCTTCGTCGATTCCTGTCGCAAGCCCACCTCCACCACTTCCGCAAGATGAGCCCAAAACTAGTCTACCTATTCATTCATCGAGTGCGCACGATTTTACCTCAAGACCTTCCCAGCAAAGGACGTCTGAAAGGAAGGCATCCATCGATTCTTTTGCCGGTGATTCGTATGGCTCGGGTCTTGGACGAGTTAGGACACATGACAGCGAGGATCTGGGACGCTCCAATGCGCCATCACCGTCACGGCCGATAGGAAAAGTGACTTCTGCTCCCGGAAATCTAAGGAAAAATACTTCCTCATCGAGTTTGAGAGCCTTGCGGGGAAGAAACATGTCGATGTCCACGCCAGATATCTCAACCGACTCACCGAACACACCATCCAGCAGCACATTTCCTAATCTGGATTTCCAGAAAGGCATCACAGGCGGTTCCATCCCCACGCTACCAACACCGACTGGTGCAACGTTTACAGCAAATGGCTTGCCAACAGGTGGACTCTATCTATTTGATAGTAATATTCATTCACCCGATACTCCTGGCTCACCTAATTCGACGGCTGCAAACGCGCCTATACCGCTGGAGCCTTGTCCAGAATCTTTTCTTCTCCGTCCTTTCTGGCTTATGAGATGCCTCTATCAGACAATCGCACACCCCCGAGGCGGATATCTTTCAACGAAGTTATTCGTGCCAAGAGACGTATGGCGTGTTAAAAATGTCAAAATAAAAGCCGTGGAAGACAAGGTCTCATTATGTGATTTATTGACGGCTGCGTTACTTAAACTTGCCCAGGTTGACACCTATGATGCTGATGCAGTACTTGAGGAAATGCAGGCTTTCGAGAACATTCTTGATCAAGTGCAGAGCTCTTTGGCAAAGAAGCTGGGTAGTGAGGTGGGGGTTCAAGGCTCTCTGTCACTTTTCAAGTCTGCATCCACCTCAGAAGATGCTACGTCGACAACCGAGAGTTCATCGCTGAAGACGTCGAATGGGACTGGCAAATCGTACCTGAGTTCCTGGCGGAAACTGAGGTCCAAAAGTTCTGCAGCGGCTCACTCGAACGCGCCACCGTCAGGTGCCAGAGAAAATGGAAAGGATAACTTGACAATGAATTCGTTGCCGATGACAGCAACACCGAGCAGCCGTGTCGCTAAACGCAATGTGACACAACTTCAGTTCACTGGGCCTAATGCAAATTATATGGGTGCCTTAGCAAGATTATTTGATGCGGTCCAGGTTCTTGGTGAGTTTTTTTTTAAGTCATTTTATCGCCGAGTGTGCTAACACCGTTAGACCAAATTGCTCGACAAGTGGAAGATCCGGGTCTTAAGCATTCCTCTCCCACTCACGTTGGTTTGGAGCTTAGTACTCGGCATGCGGCGGAGTTTTTTGGTTTCTATGTTTGTCGCTTCGCCTTAAATGATCTTGGCATGCTGCTAGATAAATTTATCAAACGGGGTACTGAATGGGTTCTGATGTGAAGAGCATCTCTTACGCTTGAATGAGTTCCCTAATGTGTCTTAAACTACTATCTATGTCGATGTTTTGTGATTCTTCAGTGTTCGTTCTTCTTGAGATACCATGGTTGTGCAACTATGTTACAGTTTTTGTTGACACGTTTTGAATATGACCCAGGCCGGAAGAAACTTCTTTACAGGAAATTGTTGTCTTACATGTCTTGCATGCCGTATCGGTCTCTGGCTGCTTCTGTAACTTTCAATCCGTAGCTTATTTGAGAATGGCTTGCTGGCAGCCAAAGACTCGTTCATATGACATTGAAGTTTTCCATTTTCACTGACCATCGGGGTTTCGTTATTCTATCCCGCCCATTTCGTGAGGCCCAGTATGCGGAATGAAATCGAATAATATTCTGTTACGTGCATGGCAGAAGAAGTGGATACCTCTACCCTTCATAAATTGCTGTCGTGAAGCAGAGGTCGTCTAATGAATGTACTTCCTGTATGGAGTTGAAGCGCACCGACATCGGGTGAACCTACTAATACCATCGACCTACCTGGGTAGGCAGGTAAGTAGTCGCGCACGAGCCAACCACGACGCGTCGGGCTTCAAAACAAACGCGTATCATCAGTTCAGTCCTCATCAAGACCAAGTTGATAGCCGGTCAAAGATCGAACAACTAAGTAGCTCTAGAAACCAACGCAGCTCCAGAGCATACAAGAATTACATCTCATCTTTTCTTTATTTCTACCTTTGAAAATCGCCAAAATCGCTTTTTAGATGCCTCGACCTCCTGCACGTCGCAATCGTCTAGCGCCTCAGAGCCAGGCTTCTTCTGCTCGCCCTGCGAAATCCACCAGGAAAGATGCGCTACCTAGCAGCAACGGCTCCGAAAATAATGGCGATAGCCATGGACTTGCGAAGGCTATCTCAGGAGAATCTAACCAGCCAGTCCCTGCAAGTCGCGACGCAATGACCAGCGGGCATCTTGATACTCAGAATGGGCATGAATCAACCCCTAAAACAAATCGGACGCCTACAGCAAACCCCTATGAATTTGCCATTGAATCTTCGCCTCCGGAACGTACTGGAACAGGAAGCAGGCCGCCGACAAGGGCTCGTGGCTATTCGTCCACCCTGTCACTTGCAGGACGGAAAGGAGATACCAGCTCTCGCGTTGTTGGTACACCCGCATTCGAGAGTTCAATATTGAGCAATTTCAGACGAAGGCCTAGACAGCCTAGTATTCTCCAAATGATGCAGGCCGACGGGTCCTCTGACCTTGATGACGACGATTTCCTTGGTGGTTTGAGCCCTGAAGACGAATCGACGCCGCTCAACATCTCCAGACCCAAATCACTAGCGCCCAATTCCTTGATAGCGTCGCCTTCCGCTCCTTTGTCATCGCCGCCGTCGTCAAAGGACTCACGGAAACGGAAGCGGAAGTCCATGGAAATGCACGATGATGAACCGTCACCAGCTGATGTGTTGCAAAGACGTTCTTCTTACTCAAGCGCTCAGGCCGATGCTCCCGTGCCACGGTCACCCTTAGCTACAGCCTCGCTACAATCACCGAGTCTGACTATGGCAGCGCCTTTGAGTAGCAGTCCTGGAAGCCCTACACAGCGAGTTTCGAGCCCAGAGCTTCTTCGGAAACGTGTTGACGGGGCCAACACTGCCTCGGAGGAAGACAGGAAGTTAAACGCGCTTCCAAAATTGTCGACGGCAACTCTTCAGGAGAGGTTTCTTCCTCGTCGCCGCCTTCGTTCGCAGCGGTGGAGGGAGGATCATGATGAGGAGCACGACAGCAGCGAAGATGGCAGCTCCGGCGAAGATGAGCTGACTTCAAGGAGAGCAAGGAAGACACGTGGGCGAGGTTTATATGAGGCGAGATCTGTTAATGCAAGAGTGAAATCGAAACGTGTTAACAACAACGCTCGTAAAGAAGGTGGCGGCGACACTGAGAACGGCACAAATGCGTTGAAGTCTACTGTTACAGTGGTCTCTGAAAAGCCATATTTTTCGCAGCCAAGGAATCGAGTCACATACTCCCGTCGCGATGCTGACATGGCAGACGAAGAGAATTATCTCTCCGACGATTCTTCGTCGTTATCGTCGCCACCACCTTCTGAAGAACTTGATTCAGACTCATACTCTCCAGCGTGGAAACCTGGAAACAGAATATTTAGTGAAGAGTTGGAACAACAGGCAAGAAAATTTGCAGAGATTGATAAGTGGCAGATGGATTTTGAGGAGGTTTCGGTCTCTGGCAGTCAGAGCAGCCCTTTCCGGTGAATTTCTTCAATGTCTGAAATATGTTTGAAATCCTCTGAAATCAATGTGAAATGGCTTTGTCTATTCGCGCAGGACCTGCGATCTGGGAGATCTATGTTGACTTTCGAATAGCGAGCAAAGCTTCAGCTCTCAGTTCTTTCCGGGCTCTGAGTCTTCGGCGCCCTTGCCCCCATTCTGTCCTTGATGATTTTCTACTTTAAGTTAATAAACCATGTGGATTCTTAAATTCGAATTAAAACACTACTTTTCTCACTACACTCTGAATTTGTGAATCAGGATGCTTATAACAGTTTCACCGTGTCCTATGTATATACATGTCTAGGTAGGCTCGATCGTGTCGAGAATGGAGGGTTATCGACTAGTAAAATCGTGTTGGATAATACCTAGAGAGCGTAAAGTTGAGAAGGGGCATTCATTCCAACTCTCTTAAGTATCTGATGTAACAATATAACAGGCATATTAAGCCACACTGGCCATATATTATTGTGAGAGCAATTGAATTGGAACAAGCTTACATGCAGACCCGTTTACCTTTGGCTTTGTTAGCCTCCACCGGATCCATGTTATTACGATTACCCGGAAAAGGAACCGTGTGTCCATAAGTATTTCTGAACATTGCTTCCTATGGGCATTGGGATATAGAAAGTGCCGGCGGCATCTATCAGCTGGGACTGGTGAAATTGAGGGAATTGAAAGTTTAGTACAGAGTAAGGCATGAGGAGAGCCTGATGTAACAATAAAAATGACTGACCGTCGCGGGCTTAGTTCGTCCGCCCCGTAATAAGAAGAATAATAATGGCGGGGTAGCTTCGCCCCTCCAATCATGGCAGCGATATAAAGAGTGATCACTGTCCGGTTCGTTGACGCAGATTCCGCCCTCGAGAGATTTCGTCTGTTCCCCAAGGATCATGGCGTCAGTTGATGATATCCTTGCGGGAAAATATCCTGCCAAAGCTCATGCTCAGAAAGTTGTTGCGTTCCTCCGTCGGAATGGATTCGAAGGTGATGGTGTCATCTATTTAGAGGCGCAAAAGACCCGTTTAATTGAAGACAATGACACTCCTGTCCCATTCAGGTTTATCTCACGAAGCTGATCAAACTCTTCTAGTGATGATTCTCTGCTAACGGGGTCTTTTTTTCGAAAGGCAGCGGCGACCGTTCTATTACCTTTCAGGATGCCTGCTTCCTGACTCCTACTTGACATATCACATCAATTCGGGTGAACTCACGCTCTTCATACCGCCCATTGACCCAGACTCAGTTATTTGGTCTGGTTTACCCTTGTCTCCGGCCGAAGCCCAGGAGATCTACGATGTCGACCGTGTCCTGCTCACAACTGAAGTCAACCCGACGCTCGCCCACCTAGCGTCTCAATGCAGCGGGAAAGCAGTCGTGTTTGCCATTCCGGAACAGGTGTCGGAGGAGACATCATTTCTTCCATTTGCCGAGACCAATTTCTCCATTCTTAAAAGAGCAATTGAGGAGACACGGGTTGTTAAAGACGAATATGAAATCGCGCTTATTCGCAAGGCCAACGATATTTCTGCCCGGGCACACACGGCGGTGCTTAAAACAGCCAAATCAGCTACAAACGAGCGAGAACTTATGGCTGCGTTCATCGGGACCTGCATTGCAAATGGCAGTCCCGATCAAGCGTATCCCCCCATAGTCGCTAGCGGCACAAGTGGCGCAACCCTTCACTATCAAAACAACAATGAGCCTTTAATTGACCCAACAACCAAGAAGAGGAAGCTTAACTTGCTCATCGATGCGGCTGCTGAGTATCGAGCATACTGCGCAGATGTCACGCGGACGTTCCCATTGTCCGGTAAATTCTCACCGGAGTCTCGTGAGATTTATGATATCGTCCTACAAATGCAGCAAGAATCATTGCAAATGCTGAAGGAGGGAGTGCTGTGGGAAGATGTTCACGTTCTCGCGCATCGCATTGCGATTAAGGGCTTGCTCAAACTTGGAATCTTACGAGGTACTGAAGAAGAGCTTTTCGAGAAAAGAATTAGCGTGGCGTTCTTTCCGCATGGCCTTGGACACTATCTTGGACTGGATACCCACGACACTGGGGGCAACCCGAACTACGAAGACAAGGATACCATGTTTCGGTACCTGCGTGTGAGGGGCCGACTACCGGCCGGAAGTGTCATTACTGTCGAACCAGGTGTATGTTTCTCCACCGCTGAGTGCTGTTGTATTCCAAGCTGACTTTTTGCTGCAGATCTATTTCTGTCGATTCATCATCGAACCATTCCTCAAGTCTCCTGAGCTTAGTAAGTATATCGACAGCGATGTGCTGGAGAAGTATTGGGAGGTGGGAGGCGTTCGTATCGAGGATAACGTACACATCACCCGCGATGGGTACGAGAATCTGACATCAGCACCAAAGAGTGCTGAGGAACTAGAGCAGTTGGTTACTGGTTGATTGTATTAATGGAGGACCGAATGTTCTATACTCGGTTGCACGGTCTCGATTCATGATCAGGCCTACATTGGACTGAACACCGGCCAAGGCTTTCGAAATTGTTCGCGGATCAAGGTAGCGCGCGATGACCAGATGGTCCTTTCTTTCAATACAAAGAACATTACCGAAGTACGACGTCCATCTACTCTAACATAAAAAAAACTTCCGAAAAAGGGCGCCGGGAGCGGCTTCAATTCGCTAATTGAGCGCCTGCAACGTTGCATAAAATGCCCCACCGAATTGATGGAATCTGCCAACCACTATTATTGCTGAGGCATTGTATCGCAAGAAATTGTATTCCGTATATTGTTGACGGCAAGAAATAGGCAAGATACATGCATGTAATACATACATACATACATAATGTATAATAAGGAAAATAGTAGGAATATAGTAAAAAGTAGGCAAAAGAGTATAGCGAGTTATATGTGTAGGGTGCCCGCCTAGAAGGAGATACGAATTATATCCACAAGTCCCTGACATCGACTAGGTGAGACCCTGGAAGGCTTGTGTATCGAAAGAGACAAGGCGGGTGTGGTTTGGTGGTTGAGGGGCAGACTGAATTTCGGAGTTCTCCGCTTCGCGACAAAGTCACCTCTCTCTATGCGACTGCAGACAATAAGGCTACATGGTCACCTTCCAGTTTCAATCTGTCCGCCTCTCTGCGCTGCGTGTTGTCACAGCTGGGTTTCGATCTGCTCATTCCTACTCTAACAAACGACCACAGATATCTCTTTATCTTCAAACTTACAGGATGGCAAGCTTTATCCGCCGACCTCGTGACCCAAACACCTTGAGCAATTATACTGCCTGGGTGACCTGCCACACCACTGCTAACTTTGAAATACTCTTTGATCAAAAAAAGCTGGTTGGAAATGTGACTCATCAACTGAAGTCAATGACCAATGCCGAGTCTCAGGAGATCATCCTGGACTCGAGCTACTTAGACATCACCGACGTCAAAGTAGACGGCCAGCAGTCGAAATGGGAGCTTCTTCCCCGTGTCGAACCGTATGGTAGTGCACTGAAGATCCAGCTTGGCAGCGGTGTTGAGCTTGAAAAGACAGTAGAAGTTGATGTATGCGCAAATTTTTGCAATCAAAACCGTGCTCTCGCTAATGCTGTTTCTAGATATCAGTCAAGACCACTGACAAATGCACTGCACTCCAATGGTTGACACCTGCTCAGACGTCTAACAAGAAACATCCTTATATGTGTGAGTAATTGCTTCATATGTAGATAGACGTACTCGCCTTATTGACGACACCGACTAGTTTCCCAATGCCAGGCCATTCATGCTCGTTCTATCTTCCCATGTCAAGATACGCCTGATATTAAATCCACATTTGACTTCAACATCAAATCCCCACTTCCTGTTGTTGCCAGTGGATTGCCTCTTCAGAAACAGGGCTCTAATGCACGGCCTGAGGACAATGTCTATAAATTCCAACAGAAAGTGCCAATTCCTAGCTACCTCTTCGCCCTGGCCAGTGGGTGCGTTGTCATGCCGCTATATGTTTCCCTGAAACGAGTGAAAAATTTAACATTCATTTTAGGGACTTGACAGAAGCACCCATCGGGCCGAGAAGTCTCGTCGTGACCAGTCCGGACCAGCTAGATGTGTGCAAATGGGAGCTCGAAGCAGACACAGAAAAGTTTATGGAAGCCATTGAGGTTTGCACATGACGCGCTCACTGTTTTCTCTTTTCTTTACACTGACTTGAATTCAGAAAATAGTCTACCCGTACGCCTGGGGCCAGTACAATGTACTGATTCTACCCCCCAGCTTTCCGTACGGGGGTATGGAAAACCCGGTCTTTACATTCGCAACTCCGACTCTTATATCCAAAGTTAGTGAGCATATCTTTTATTCTAGAGATGTCTATTTATAGAGCTTGATATTTCGCCGTACAACTTCTCAAGGCCTACTGACGGAGTCATTTAGGACCGAGAAAATGTGGATGTTATTGCTCATGAGCTTTCTCATAGCTGGAGTGGAAATCTTGTCACAAACGCTTCATGGGAGCATTTTTGGCTCAACGAAGGCTGGACTACTTACCTTGAGCGACGGGTAAGTTTTGTTGTAAGGAGTTGAAAACTATTTTTTACTGACGTCGCAACAGATACTAGGCGCTGTGTAAGTCTCAAACTGAGAAGAGATTCCGATTCCACTAACTAAAAAACAACAGGCATGGCGAGGCCTATCGACACTTCTCTGCAATTATTGGGTGGAAAGGCCTGACAGATGCCGTTGAGCACTTTGGCAAAGACCATGAATTCACCAAGCTAGTGCCTGATCTAAAGGGAAAAGATCCTGACGACGCCTTCTCACAAATACCATACGAAAAAGGTTTCAATTTTCTGTTTCACCTCGAAAATCTATTGACGAAGGAAAAGTTTGATCGGTTCATCCCACATGTATGTTCAATACCCCTCGTGCCTCAGCTCAATTGCTAAGATTTGCAGTATTTCACCGTGTTTAGAGGGAGGTCGCTTGATTCATACGAGTTTAAGACCGCGATAATGGATTTCTTCTCAAATGATGCAGAGGCGTCAAAGCTCCTGAAAGAACTAGATTGGGACGCGTGGTTCTACTCACCGGGTCTGCCGCCTAAACCAGCCTTCGATACTTCTCTCGTTGACGTAGTATACGAGCTTGCGAGGAAATGGCGCTCTCTGCCAGATTCATCTTTCACACCTACGGAAGCCGATGTGAAAAACCTCACGGCAAACCAGATCGTTGTCTTTCTTGAACAAGTTCTTCTCTTTGAGGAACCCTTGACTCCTGATCTTTCCCGGTTGATGGGACAGGTCTATGGATTCGCGAAAAGCACAAATATCGAGGTTGCGAATCTTTATCTCCAAGTTGGGTTGAAAGCAGGTGACAAGACCGTTATTGATCCTACAGTCTCCCTGCTGGGTAGAGTTGGGAGGATGAAATTCGTGCGACCTTTGTAAGCTTTCCCTCACATTGATTCCTCATTGACAGGAAGCGTATCCTACTAGTAAGATACCCCCCTTTACTGACTCTCATTTAGGTATCGGTGTTTGAAGAAAGTGGATGAGCAGATCGCAATCGACACGTTCAACAAATATAGAGATTTCTATCATCCCATCTGTCGAGGCATGGTTGAAAAAGATCTCTTTGGAAAGAAGGATGCGTGAGATGGGAAACAGCGGCCGCAGATAATGTTTCCAACTCTTTTTTGATTTTGTATTTGTTGTTGTATTTAAAGACTACTATGTGAGAGAGTACGTTGACAGGGTCCTCGTATAAGAAAGAAAGGAAGAAAAAAAAAGAAAGAAAAAGGGAGGGAAGAGAAATGGAGAGAGAGAGGGGGGTAGGATAGAAGAGCGGAACGGAAGAAGAGAGGAAAATACAATATTCATTCTCGAATTTCACCTGCTCAAATTTGGTATTCTACAGTACATACATACATCGAAATAAGTATAGAACCTCTATACCATCAAATGTGGATATTGGCAAAACTCTGGCGCGATATCGCGAACGCATCACAAAGAGGCATATCGCCTGCATATGATCGGCGACACTCTTTTCCATTCCCAGTACTTTCGAACCCCACGCGGTTGCCCTCATAAATTTCCAAGAGAGACAAGCTCTCATCTCGCTCGGACCATTTTTTCGTCCACATCCTTGTATCCGAAGATGGGAGGGCGCCCACAGTACTCCTGTCCGACAGCGAAGATGAGGTCGGCTTCATCTAGTCTAGACAATTCCACCAGGACTCGCCTCATGTATGCCACCACACAGGCGACCTTCGCCCAGTCGATCTCCTTGCCGTCAGGGCCCGTCGGACTTGCTTTCCATATATTTCGCCAAACCGCTGCGCCTAGCACTGCGTCACCTTTCGCAAGTCCCTCATCATATGCGGCAAGGACACCCCTCCATTGGATGAAGAGGTCTTTGAGGTATTTGTTCCGAATGCTCCGGCTCGACAGACCGTGCAGCACAGCCATGCGGTGTTCAGCATTGTGAGAGAAATGGTCGAACAAGTGGCGGGAATGGGTCCGGACACTTTCTGCGGACGGTAGTGCGCGTAGACGGACGGTGAGAAGGTACATGTGTAAAAAAGTTACCTGGGACCAGGTAGAAAACGTTGGAAGGAGACCGAGATCTGTTAAAATTCGACACCAGTTACTTTCAATGCACGTCCTTTAGGGGAGAGAAAAAAAATGAAGTCCCGACAAAAACTAGAGTGATGGAACGAACTATTGTACCACCATCCTTCTCCTACGCCGAGGTCTTCACCACTGGCAGTCTTCGGAATCTCCGCGCCTTTCTGCGCCGCCTGGGGAATTCGGTAATCTGCCTGAGCGGAGCACGCTTCGAACAATTTCTGAGTCAGACCGTAAGAGACGTATGTCTCAGTCGTATTCCTCGACCGGGACACTAGACTCTGCGCTATTCGAGAATTGAACCTTGAGGTTTGCGAATAGGCTCGGCGAAGCGTGAGGAATGAATGGAGAGAATCGCATTGCCATCTTGAGATTGAGACCGGGTGCGAAGGTCGCAACTTGGACTCGGAGCTCGACTTGGGGAAGGTCGCAGGAGCAAAATCAGAAAACGTACGAGAAGCGACGCGAAAGGACCTGGAGCCGGTGAACTGCGTGGAGATTTTCAATATGAGCTTTGATAGTCACTGGAAGCCTCAGTTAAGAAGAGAACTAGGTTTACCTGAATTCGAGGAAAAAAGTGTGTCTCCAGGCCCCGTACGCAATCGGGACACAGTGTCCTGGATGGCATCTTTAATTCTTGTGATGTTGAAGGTGCTCTCTATTCTGCTGTCTTGCTCCTATGCGTGAAATGCTACAAGTTTGAGTTTGCAGTGTTTGACAGATCTTCCCGATGCACCAGCCAGCCAGGGCCCAGTACGAGCGGGGACTATCGCCGGAGATGGCTCGATTGCCCATTGCACAGAGGTTGCAGCCCCGAAGCTGCCAACTCGCACAGATCAACTGGTGTCATAGTTGCCTATTATTCCAATAGGAAACTGCTACGATTATTGCAACAAGATCGGCTGTTGATTCGTTCGATATTTGGCCGAGGTTTAGATGCGCATGGTTCGGTCGACGGACAGTGCTTCGTCCATTCATGTTCCTAGAGTTACGCGCTCTAAACTGCTCTCAACCAGTGGCAGGATCTGGGCGAGTCTATTCGGGTCTCTCATGGCAGCAGGGATATCCTCTCGTGTCCGAGCTAGGGCCTGTCGCCATCTTCATGTCAGGGCTCATTTGCGTTTTCAAGTAACGGCTGAGAACGAGCCACATACCTGTCGAACTTCCTCATATCCGAGTTCTCTAGCCTGATACTCCCTGATTACTTCCAGCTTGTCAAAGTCAATGTAGACTCTAGTATCTCTGAGTCTGAATACAACGTTATCCAGCCTCATAAAGAATCGCGAGAGCAGGAGGAGTCGCTCAGGCATGACGCGAATTTTGCAAGACAGCATGGAAACGCCGTTGTCTGCTAGTTCATCTTCGTACAGCATCACATCATCGAAGAACAGAATTGGGTCGGGGCGTTTGAGTAGTTCGATGGGTATTGGGACAGTCGATGGTTCGAATTGCTTCGCGGTAGGGTACAATGTGCCCTTATAATCCGTGCTGTAGGACCAGTCAAAAGGCCTGACTATCTCCTTGATTCCCTCATGGGTGTTTTCCCTAGCTCCCATTAGCGCTCAAAGCAACGGCTTATGCGACTACACATGCGGGGCTCAGCACCTGCTCTTTTGCCATTCCTTTGAGTAAGCGACTTGCAGCCTTGTCGCACCAGTCTTGTCGACGCGGTCCAGGGCATCGAATGCATTGAACGTGATCCCCCACCCACTGGCAGCATGTTCAATCGTCACGAAATTATCGCCAAATATCATCTCCGGCGGTGTGATTCCAAGCTTATTGGTCATGACTTCAATGGGCCCAGCCTTCAGAATTGGAAGCTTTTGTGTTGTGATTTTGAAGCCCTTTCTCGAAAAGCTGTTCGGCTTCGCAGCAGTTTGGGCGTCGCGGGGCCCTGAAACCGAAGTACTTATCCCATTGGTAGCCATCTTCTGAGTTACGTGAACATGAACGTGAATGACAGACGTTGGTGGGAAAGAATATTGTCGTAGAGACGTGAGTATCTCTTCTCCTGATCTTGGGCCTTATAGTGTTCACAAGCAGCAGAAAGACATAACGATAAATTAGGTACTAGCTATTATTATTATTATCGAAGCCCTTAATTAACATCATAGGCATGCCCCGCAGTGGTAGAGCTAGCCGTCGGTGTATTGAGCTCCCGGATAAAGCATCGGGCCGGGCCGTTGCTGGGGTGATCGCAGACAGGAAGCCCGGTAAACATCACCATTGCGGTCCATTAATTGTGCGGACAACCCTCACAACTCATCTTCTACTTCACTAGACTACGAGTGCGAGCCCTTGTTTTCTAACATTTGAAGAATGTTTTCTTAACCAATTTCCGACTGGGGTCAAATCAATTGCTCCTTACCATTGAAGCCTATCGTTTCGCTCGTCTATACTACTGAACCATGGCGACAAAGACTTTGGAAGCTCGTTTTGAGCATTTGTCGGTGAACGACGAGAATGAGCCTTCAGGGAAAGGTCTCTCTAAACCCAAGGTATTTATTTTTTTTAACTTGCCGGCAATTGGTAACGACTAATTTAACTGGCCATAGGGCTCTCTTTCAACGGCAGTGTCTATATCGGGTCTTGGGACTTCAGCGCAGCAGTCAACTTCAAATCGGAATCATATGCTGAAATATGCTCTGCAAAATGCGAATGAATCGAAAACAAATGCAAACCCACCTGCTTCGCCACATCGTAAAGACCAGCAGGGAGTTCATACCTCCAGCGGAACTCGAGTTTCTGACGAGAATACGCAGCAAAACGCACCTGTTCTCTACGAACAGCCCGCGCCAAAGAAATTACATCTGGGTATGTTCGAGATTGGCAAAGCCCTAGGAAAGGGGAAGTTCGGTCGAGTCTATCTTGCCAAAGAACGATCTTCCGGCTTTATCTGCGCTCTCAAGGTTCTCCACAAGTCGGAGCTGCAGCAGGGCGGTGTTCAGAAACAAGTCCGGAGAGAGATCGAAATCCAGAGCAACTTGCGACATCCAAATGTTTTACGACTTTACGGCCATTTCCACGATAGCAAACGTATCTTCCTCATTCTCGAGTACGCTGGTAAAGGTGAGCTTTACAAGCACCTTCGGAAAGAGCACCGGTTTCCGGAGTGGAAAGCAGCTCAATATATTGCACAAATGGCGGCTGCCCTGAAATATCTGCATAAAAAGCACGTCATACACCGCGATATCAAACCTGAAAACATCCTTGTTGGGATTCACGGAGAGATCAAAATAAGTGATTTTGGGTGGAGTGTGCACGCGCCAAACAGCAGAAGGCAAACTATGTGCGGGACTCTCGACTACCTGCCTCCGGAGATGCTTAAGCCAGGCTCGCAGGACAATTACTACAACGAGAAAGTGGACTTGTGGAGTTTGGGTGTTCTTACATATGAATTCCTGGTTGGAGAAGCTCCTTTTGAGGACACTCCCGTGATGACCCAGAGGAGGATTGCCAGAGGAGATATGACGATTCCCTCTTTCGTCAGTCCCGAGGCAAGAGATCTGATCAAGAGGGTATGGCAAGGGTAGCCTTGATTTTTTTCTCTCCATGTACTGACACTTTGCAGTTGCTCGTCCTCGATCCTGAAAAGCGATTGCCTCTTGATGAAGTTCAGCAGCATCCGTGGATCATCAAACATTGTGTGAAAGGAGAAAGAGCTACACAACGAAGTTCCAATTCCAAGGATGGTAGGTCATAGGGTCGGATGTTGGTTTCTCGGTTATTTGATTCGAGGAGTTCTGGACTTTTTTTTCCCTGGGCGTATGGGTTGATTTTTTTTTTCTACCGGTGTTTCGGCATTAATCATTGCACAAGATATTTAGGACGGTTTTCTCAAGCTGGCTAAAGTTAATTGGGCATTTATGCATTCAATATTGTCCACACAAACCCGAACACTATCATACTATGCGTCTCGTCTGGTAGAATATATAGTACATGTGTGTTATCGGTAAATCTCATCGAAAGGTCGTGTATCTCGAAAGCAACTTTCCCACACTTCATTAACCACTTTCTCCGCGTGAGCCTCATCCCGACAATTCGGCCGTGCCCTAACAGAGAGAATAGCTCTTCGCCTGACGCATTCCTGGTGTTGTTGTGTTAGTTTCCATTGGCCTCTTCTGAAGAATTCTCGGGCCCATCGGCACTCTCCGCTTAACGAGCTGGCTCGGATCTATAATACAAGGATAAGAACCTGCTGTCATCCACATAGCCCGGGACGCTGGAAATATACCTCAGTGCACGCTGCATGTCTAAGATTGTTGTCCCAATCTAATTTGAACCTTAGGTGGTCATATGCATGTACCATCTCATGCGCCATGGTATCCTCCAGGTGACCCTGGTCCCTCATCTCATTTGCGCAAATTTGTATGCCATACTCGGGGTCAAATCCACCAGCTTTTCTCTGTGTGCAGCGACGGCAGTAGATATTGTGACTCGAAAGATCGCCGCCTAGTTGACGGATATTGTCGCTGAGGAACCGTATAATGGGGCCTAAATCAGGGTTTCTATGTTTTAGCATTCAGGACCCCTAAGTAGTGAAGGAAATCGAAAAGAACAGAGTTTCTATCGAAAGGAACTTACTATATTTGAGGAGATAGTCACGCTGCTCCTCGCATCGTTTGCAATCTGCGGCCTCATTCCGAATGTCTCTTGCGATCCGGAACTGCTCTTTTCCTTCCTCGGACATCTTGCCCGTCAAGATGGCGAAGATGTTCCGCCATTGTGTCCATAGATCATCACCTGGGATATATCCTGTGTCGTTCGATGAGCTGGAACGGGACTCCGGCTCCGGTAACTTTGAGTCTGCCATGAGTAACGAATGGCCTTTAGGTTGACCAAGGTCGAAGATTAAGAGCACGGTTCTGAATGATCTCCGGGCTCGCCGTTTCTCCTCCGCAGAGAGCGGCACCAAACGGCAGAATACCAAAAAAGAAAATGATTCAATAAGAATCTCCGGTCTATGACTCCGCAACCTGACTGTTCTTTTGTCAGTCTTTGAGATGGGTCTCTTTTATTATACCTCTTGTGAATTGATTTCAAAATAGACAGGCACCTTCAAGCCATGACGAATAAAGTAAAAGGCTTTCGGAGCCTCACAATTGTTATCAAGCTAGGTGCGGAGTAATTCCGAGCTTGAAGACGAGTATGTGCGAATACTGAATTTTCTCTGTCGCAGGAACTAGTTCAATTGTTGACGAAGTTACGCATGAACCCATTCTGTCGATTCTGACGTTAATAGTCGAAACTGCAGCGAAACTGCGAAAAGATGGGCACAGAGTCATTCTGGTCTCTTCCGGCGCCATTGGCGTGGGTTTACGGAGAATGGATGTGGAGGAGAGACCTAAACATCTCCCTCGTATACAAGTGCGCCTAAGACATCCAGGCCCTGAAATGCATGTCTTGTTCGAACTGACCCGCTTTCGTCAAGGCGCTGGCCGCTGTTGGACAATGCAGACTCATGAGTCTCTGGGACAGCCTTTTCGGGCACCTTCGCATTCCTGTCGCTCAGATTCTATTGACAAGGAATGACATAGCAGATGTAAATTTCCCCTCTTTATTTGCCCCGTTCATTGACTTCTGTATACTTATGGTGTCTCTGAGTAGCGGACGCAATACGTTAACGCTCAGAATACCTTTTCTGAGCTGCTTTCTATGGGCGTTATTCCTATTGTTAATGAAAACGATACTCTGGCCGTTGCGGTACGGAATCTCATCGACAGATGGAAGAAAGAATAACAGCTCAAGGTTATTAGGAAATCAAATTCGGTGACAATGACACTCTATCCGCAATTACAGCGGCCATGGTTAACGCGGATTACCTCTTCCTTATGACAGATGTGGACTGCCTGTATACTTCCAACCCTCGAAATGATCCCGATGCGAAGCCGATTGAGGTTGTATCTGATATTGCGAATTTGGCAGCTGATGTCTCGACTGCCGGCTCATCACTGGGAACTGGTGGCATGGGCACGAAAATCGTCGCTGCCAAACTTGCAACCAGTGTTGGTGTCACGACAATTATAACCAAGAGCTCCAAGCCTGGAAACGTGCATGCCATTGTGAAATATCTTCAAGAGCAAGGCTCTGATCCTCAGCATCCCACGTCATCAACATCACAACCGCCCCTTCACACGCGGTTCCTGCCGTCAGCAACACCAATCCAGTCGCGGTCTTTCTGGCTCTTACATGGCCTCACGCCACATGGATCTGTGTATATCGATCAAGGTGCATTCGAAGCGCTGCAGAATAAAGCCGGTCTTCTCCCCGCAGGTGTGGTCGGTGTCGAGGGTCATTTCGCTCAACAAGAAGCGGTTCGACTATTTGTTGTTGACAGACGCTCAGCAACTGCCCTCGATGGAGACTTTATTTCCCATGCAGAGGAGCCTAGAGAGGTTGGTCGAGCGCTAGTTAATTATGGCAGTTCCGAAATCAATCGGATCAAGGGGGTTCGCAGCACTCAGATTCAATCTATTCTGGGTTACGCCGACAGCGAGTATGTCGCGCTTCGAGAAAACATTTCATTCTTCCCAACCAGTGAAAGACCTAGCCGGCCTGTCACGCCTGCTTTGATAGAGAGAAAGGTGAACAAGGAGGTTTAGTTACATCTCTTGTTTTGATCTGAGCATGAACGAAGAGTCCTTTGTTTCACCATGGTTTCAGGCTAGCATATCCATCCCACTTGTCTCGACTGATTTATAATAGTACAGGAGTACACTTTCATTGATAGAATTACATTGAGAAATTCGAGTCAGCAGATCACATGCGCGATTACTCGCACCAACTCCAACCTTTATCGTGCAAAATCACACCATTGAACCCTCACATAGAGTAGTATCCAAAACGCCAGGTCCAAACAAAAGCCAAACAAACTACACGGAAAATTCAACATACAAACAGATATATAGTCGTTAAAGCCCATGTTTAAGCTCGGACTCCAGTCGTCTCTAGAATTCCACGCATAGTATAAAGTCTTAATCCGCCCATCTCTTGAGGAATCTCTTCATATCGTTTGAAGGTTGTGGTGCAGGAGTGGCCTAGAGGGGAATAACACTCAGTACCTGACACAGAAGGATGTAAAGTATGCATGTAGTACGTACCGTATTCTCGATGCTTGATACGGAAAAGGTCTGACTGGCAGTGATGGTAGTCTGAACTGTGGGTATTGGCAGATATGTCGTGGCTATTGAATAGGAACTGGTGGGAAATTGCCGCTTGGGATTCTTTGCAGTTATCGTCGTCCCAGGCTGTTTGGCCATGGGTGCATATTTGGTAAGCCCAGTTAGCTGATCTTGGTAAGGCACGGTAAACATCCCGGCGTTCTGTCTTTTCTCGAGCTGCGCGTGATTCTCCTCCGATGCCCCCGTTTCCGAGGACAAAGATTGAAGGCCATTCTTAACACGGTCAGAGAACGTTCCTGTCATTTGAACGAGGGAAAACCGCGGGGAATAATTGGTCACTGATGTGCCCGGCCCATAAGAGACCATTTTGAGAAAGCTGTAGGTCCCGTACTCCGTCAGAAAATGTCCAAGACACCAATCGATGCGAGAAGGGGCATACTATGCATTCGGATCGTTGCCGCCAACATCCGTGTCGACCCTAAATGACACGGAATTCCCTCGTTCAAAAACCCCGTCTTTTATAAGATGCGCGAGTTCTTGCTGTGATCCGGAAGAGACCGTTAGCGTTCCTGGTCGTCCATGTCTTAACTCAAGTGGATATGCCTACACTAGAATCCTCGGAATCCCCTCCGGCGCAAAGAAAGAGATCATAGTTGGTGAGCTCCGAGAGCTTCGGGGGATTCCCTGAATCCTTCCAGTGAACGGTCAAAGTGTCACCACCCCTGGCCGTAGATCCCGCGGCGGGAGTTAGGAATTCAACATCTGCCAGCGCGGCGGCGGAGAGAGATAGAATGAGGGACAAAGTATGGGTCAACTTCATCTTGGAACACAGTGCTTTGGAGAAGAGAATGACCAAAACGAGAGA
This sequence comes from Rasamsonia emersonii CBS 393.64, assembly GCF_000968595.1. Classification (NCBI taxonomy): domain Eukaryota; kingdom Fungi; phylum Ascomycota; class Eurotiomycetes; order Eurotiales; family Trichocomaceae; genus Rasamsonia; species Rasamsonia emersonii. The sequence continues at coordinate 3,508 of NW_013563000.1, read as the reverse complement.
CGGCTCACATGGAAGGGGAGGAAATGAATATGTGGCCAACGCAGCTGTCGTCCTGGCATGCAACAAACATGATGATCGCTGCTGATATATGTGGCCTGGCGCTAAGCCACTTTGGCACCGCAGACCCGCATCCCAGGTGCCTGGCAGGCATGCTCCGAAGCTGCGTGGCACAGCTTCTACGGAGTATATTCAGCCACGTCCTTTGTCATTTTATTCTTTTGTCCTTGCGCCCCTCACGATCACGCTGTGTATTCATATCCAGTTGGTCAGCGTGATGGGGAGATATTTGGCTTGGGACTCGATTGGGAATATTGCGACCAATCTGCTAGATGCCAATCCCATCGCAATCCTGGTGACGGTGGCAATTGCCCTCGGATTTCCCCTTCTCCTTCATTACCTTCTTTATCGAACCGCAGCATCTCCCAAGTCATCTTCTTTTATTCTCCTTGGCCCCAGCGGGGCTGGCAAAACCGCTTTATTTTCATTGGTAGGCTGTCAAAGTGGAAACCCAGAACGCATAGCTGACATTGCCGACAGCTTGAGTCTACTTCGTCACGCATTGCGAAAGCAGCACGACCCACTCATACATCCCAGACATCTACCGTTGCAACTATTACTCTCCCTCCGACTATTCCTATCGCCTCGAACCGTTATCGCTCGGTCAATGACCCCTCTCTGTCCGAAGCTTCAAGGAATCCTGTCAAATATGAGCTGAAAGACACTCCTGGCCATGGGAAGCTGCGAGGATCCCAAGGTCTATCGTACCTGGAAACGTCGCTAAACTCGAAGAAAGAAAAAGAGAGAACTCGTGGCGTCATATTTGTTGTTGATGCTGCTGCTTTGTCAGAAGGAGGCGAAAACCTGAGGGATGCAGCGGGATATCTGCATGACATCCTCCTTCTCCTCCAGAAGAATGCACTAAACAAGGGCAGCAGATCTTTCTCGAAGGTTGGAGATCCAGTCTCCGTTCTAGTAGCGGCGAACAAACAAGATCTTTTCACGGCTTTACCGCCCGGTTCCGTGCGCAACAAGCTCGAGACTGAGATCGACAGGATTCGAAAGTCGCGAAAGAGAGGCTTAATGGATGCTAGCGTTGGTTCCGGGATCAATGAAGATGAGGACGAAGTTCTTGGTGGCGACGATGGCCACGGTATATTCAGCTTCAACTTACTAGAGGAAGTGGGCATTAAGGTTGATGTCGTTGGAGGTGCTGTCAAGGCAGAAGGTGACACCGATCCTAGAGCCGGCGTCCGGAAATGGGAGGAGTGGATTGGCATGTGCCTGTGATTCCTCTTCGACCATCCCATCTCATACCCTTTGGGATATGGGATAATATTCTCTCAGAGCATTGGAGAGACGTTCAAACCAAGCCAAACAATGTGGCTTATTTACAGCATAACTTTGGGTTCTGTGTTTCACAACGAAACGAGCTGCTATATACACGATTCCAGATGTCCTCATTTCACCAGCTCACTACGTGGATACTCTTGAAGATTGAATAATGCCAGCGGAGGGTCACTGCCTGCTGTCTGGCCATTCATCCCCAAGGGTCTCTGTTGCCTGTCTGTCTATCCAGTTCTGGGGTTATTCATTAGCAGCCGTTGAAGAGGCAAGGCGGATTTTAGATAAAAGCCCAGAAAGATGGCATACAGATTCACGTACCCAAAGACTTCGTGCAAGTATCATGTCTTCGGCTGTGGAACTTGTTCGGCGCTTTTTGGCAATGGGAACGAAATATTGCCCACGCGTACCGGCACCATCAGAAATGTCCTTACTTGCCGCGAGATACATAGCTGAGGCGGCAGCGTCTTCGGTGCTTTGACCGAAAACGGAGAGGAATTTCTTGACCAGCCAGCCTAGAAGGCCTCCCAAATACTTCTTCCAAACATCCGCCTGTTCAGTGGCAATGTTTCCTGGGAAAAACGCATTAACGTAAATGTTCTTGCTAGCTGGGTCCGGATCGGCAAGCAGCCGTCGTGAAAGCTCCCTTGTGAATAGAAGGCTCCCCAGCTTGGAGCGGCCATAGCGCCAGATGCCGTCGTAGTATGCGGGCCTCGTAGGTGTGGGCGACTTCAGCAGGTTCAGATCCAGGTGGCGGCAGAGACTGTGAAGACTTGAGCTGGTGACGATGATACGGGTGTCAGTCTTGTAATCGACCGCCGTCTTCTTGAGGAAAGGGAGGAGCAAAGTGACGAGGACTTGATGGCCGACGACGTCGGTCGCGAATGTCGCCTCAATGCCCTGAGGAGAGAGCTTGTATTGGTTCGCGATGCCTAAGCCTGTTGTTTCCGAATATCAATTAATTAATATCATCTTCATACTCCTAGAATCTGCTTGGATTCAGCCGGCAATTTGCAAAGCCCGCAGCACCTACCTGCGTTGCATATCACAATATCTAGCCGATCGGTAGCCTTCATGATCTGATCTGCAGAATCCTTAACCGAGCGAATATCGGCCAGGTCACACTGGACGAAACTCAGTCTCGACTTGTCGTCGTATTCGATAGTATACCTCCGTGAACGCCAGTACTCCAGCGCCTCGCTGAATTTCTGCTTGCTTCGACCGAGAATGAAGATCTTTCGTATACCGTGGACAAGCAGCTGGGTAGTAATCTCTGTTTATAGCGTTGAAAACGCACATCCTCTTTATTAGAGAACGGGATTAGGGAAAAGACAAGACGACTTGAGGTGAGAGATAATGACAAGCGTATGTGTACATGGGTAACATATCCTCCTCTGGAACGGGTAATGCATGTCTTACCTCTTCCTATCCCTGTCTGGCCTCCCTGAAAGAAAATCAGCTCGAAAACAAGTAAGAGAAATAAAGCTAGAAAATATGTAAAAAATATGTCATGGATTTTGGTCCGAAAAAAAAAACTCACAGTGAGGACTGCAACCTTGCCAGTCAGGGGAGGCGTATCACTTAAGGAAAACTTCCTATACGTGAAAAGTCCTGTCATTTCTCCGAACGTGGGTAACAAATGAGTTTTAATCTTCTTCAGTAATCGAAGCAGATGGGCAGTCTAGAGACAGAAGGTATGTATGTCAACAGCCCGCATTCAAGGTTGCAGATACTTTGTGTACAGTACCTATGTGCATACAATAGGTAGCTGATACGTCATACCTGCAAGGAGAGTTCATTCCACCAAATGCGAGCGCCAATAACGAACGTCCCAAGTTACGGTGTCACTTCTTGAGTAGTAGCAGGTTCGTCATTTTGCATTGCATTGCAGCAGAAAAATCCACTCGATTCGTTACTGTAAGGATTAATGCAAATGCATGTATGGTGCTGCACAAGCAAACTTGGTATTGCATTAAGTCTAATGTAATAAAGTATATCTGCTCTATCTATCCACTCGGCAGTCGAGGTAAGACTAATCTAAGTATTCGGTGCAATGCACTATACCTTCAAAACCCCTGGTTATCCATACCCTGCGCCTTATCATAAATATCGTGAGAATCATATAACATGTTCCGGCCACCGTTGTTGAAACGAAAAGCGTCAAGTC
>NW_013563001.1:0-2703 GCF_000968595.1 Rasamsonia emersonii CBS 393.64 | reverse complement strand
TGGCGATTGAATCTTTGCGAGAAGTAGTCCCACTGACACGTGTTATTAAGGTGCTTTTAGGCACGTCAAATGCATCTGCAGCCTTTTGGATTGATGGAAATTGGCCCTTTTTATAGGCCTGAAGGGCCAATTGAAGACGTTCCTCCCTAGATATATCGGCCATTAGGTGGTGGTGGGTGGTGGTGGTAGTAATAGTCAAAAACTCGGTGTTGGTGTTGTGGCTGACCAGCTCGGTGGTGTGACCAGCTCGGTGGTGGATTACGTTAGTTGCGAGAACGGTGAGCAATTCACAACGCAGGTAAGACACGGCCGTTAATAGTCGCGCTCTCGTGGCTCTCGAGTCTTGACCGAAATGATCTAGTCTCAGATTTGACTCTACTTCAGTTGATTCTCGAAGAGAGAAGCCGATAAACTGAGGCCAAACTCTAGTAGTACTCTACAAAAGAACGCTATGCTTGTTTGAGAGAACCCAGGTAAGGTCAAGGTTAGAGGTACTTACGTGGTACCTCAAGATGGACCTAGCCACCTAGGTGAATCTTACATCACGCGAACACAGGAAGCCTCCTCAAAACCCAGACAAGATGGCGGTAAGGAAGAATTAATTTTTGTGGCAGCCTTGGAGCATTCGATCATTTCTGATCTGTGCACCGCGCATTCTCTGAGAAGCTATCACGCACTCGGTAATTACCGCGTGGTTACCCAGCGAGGATCCTGGATATGCAACCCAGTCGCGCGCGTATGGACTCCCCAGAAAATCCACCGCAGGATGACGGGCCGCAGGATGAGCCGAAGAATCCGCGATGTGTTATGCAGCAGCCAGCTGCAGCCTGCAGCCCAGGCGGCTGACGGCTCGTACGACTGGCGTTGACCTCGGGAGTTAAACAGGAACGTGATTTGTGGACGGCGACGCAGCGTGCGTATTGTTTGTAAGGATACCGCGTGTCAGGATATGATACGTAGATGGTAATGTATCGTCTGCTGAGCACACGCACAGCGTACCCGCCTCGCCGTGGCTGCGTTGGCGGCTCGGCACGATTTCCGTAACAGGCGAAGCTCTTGGGCACGGTGGAGCCCGATCTGAGAGCCGGCGTCGAAAAGCACAGCTGGCTCCCAATCACGGCCTGCCTGCTCGAGGTCAAGAGCAGGACGCAAACATACTGCATGACAGAGCACCTGCGCGCGGGAGGGGCAGCAAACACTGCAGCATTGTGACCAAGCTCAGGGCATCTTTTGATCTCTCCAAGGAGCTACGCGTGGATTGAGCTACCCCAAGCAGTGCGTGCGGCGACGCGTCGAGCCAGGCGATACATACCAGAGACGGGCTGGATACGGTACGGGCTGGTCTCGCCGGTCTCGGCCACCAAGCGCGGCGCCCTGACAACGGCTGGAGCTCAGCTGGGGCCAGACACGCTGCCCCCCTGGGCTGTCCCTTGCTAGCCCGCCGCTAAGCAGCACGCCGCCGGTCGGTTGACCCCACTGCTGGCCCTGGTGCGGCGCGGTGCGATGCGCCAAACTCTCCAGACATCCTTCAGGCCTGCGTTGGCACCCAAACCGCCGCCTGCTGAGGAGGTATGGCTGTTACCGTTGCTGTTGGACCCTGCCCTAAAGTTCGCAGTCGGACCCATTCCTGTCCATCTGCTCTGCTCTCGTCGCGACCAGACGAGCTCAGTCCTCGTAGCTCTCCTCCCAGTCACTCCACATCTCACCTCGTCTGAAGCCATCCCAGGCTCCCAGCCCCTTAAACTTCGTTAATGGCTTTCCAGCTCCGCGGTCGCTGGCCACTGTGGCATCGTTGTCTGTGATCGCTGCTGCTCTAACGAGAATCATTCCTCGACGCGTGCTAGGCTCGTTGTCCGCTATTCCTGCTCCAGCTTGATCGTCTGCTTCCTACTCGCTGTTCACCGTCCTTTCCGCCGGTCTCCTTGCTCGTCCACTATCCGCCTCCTATTTCCCTCTGTGGACCTCCACTCTCTCCAAGTCTTGTCTCTCGTTCGTCAATCTCCTCGTTCTCTCCAAGTGGAGGTTCGTGGTCTAGTTATCGAGTCTGTCCTCTCGACTCGTGACCCTTTTCATTCTAACGTCGAAACCAGTCGTGCCTTTCTGCTTTGGGTTGTCTGCCACCGCTTCTTCGTCCGCTCTTTTGTGCCTGTTATTTGCTGTTTATCGTCAATTATCGGTTTCCCGCTTCAAACTGCTCGTGCATAGTGGCCCTGTCACGCGTCTTTCTCCTCCCCCCCGCCGCCGCTTGTTTTGTTGATTGCTTAGGAAACCGTGTCTCGATATGGGAGACATCGCCTGTCGGTGACCCTTAATAATACTTCCAACCCTGTTCACTACTCGTGATCCGTGCGAGCAAAGTCTCATATCCGTCTGTTGACCATTGCGCTCGAGTCTCCACGTCTCCGTCGTCAAGCCATCTGGAAGCTGTCATCCGTTCCAGGGGCTTTTCCGAATCATTTTGGATCTGTCCTCTAGCGCCCCTCAGTCACTCAACCGATCCGCTTCCGCCGGTCTGGTGTCCAGTACATTGGGTCTTGGAATCTTCGTCGACCCTTCCAAGATCTCCCCTTCCTCCACCTCTCCTAAACTTGCAGGAAATTTGTGCATTCTCCCCCTCCTGCTCGGATTCCTTCAGAGTGGGCAGCGTCGAAACCACTTTTGGTATATCATCTCTTCCTCGTCCTCTTTCCTTGTCTCTCCTTT
>NW_013563002.1:0-48754 GCF_000968595.1 Rasamsonia emersonii CBS 393.64 | reverse complement strand
TCGCCAGCGCATCGCAATTTGCTTCCCCTTGAGTCTTGACGGTTGACAGTGCATGAGTCGTGTGGGTTGTCTGCAGGGGTGGAACGACCAGAGGCTCCGGCTTGGCGGTTTTCTGGCCTTTTGGACACTCGGTCGGTCCGTGCTTGCCCCGTCGGCCACCGGCGCCCGTAGGCGCTGCTTTAACTAACAGATCAGACCACCTAGACCACAATTTATTCTGCTTCTTCTTCCAACCCGACAACTCTGCCTCCAGAATTCTTCGGGTTGTCCAGCCGTCACTGGAAACGGGGTGAATAGGGACTTCTGTGCCATCGAAGAGGGTGTGCCCTCTTCGCTCCTCTTCACCGTCCGCTGCCTGTTGCTCCTCTCTCTCGTCGTCATCTCCAAGTCTGCACAATGGCACAGATCGACACGCTGGACCTGATCGTCCTGATCGTCCTTCTCGTCGGTACCGTTGCCTACTTCACCAAGGGCACGTACTGGGCTGTCAAGAAAGACCCCTATGCCAACACATACGGGGCTGCCAATGGCGCCAAACCGGGCAAGACCAGGAACATTCTCCAGAAACTCGAAGAGACTGGCAAGAACTGCGTGATATTCTATGGCTCCCAGACGGGTACGGCGGAGGACTATGCCTCGAGGCTGGCGAAAGAAGGGTCCCAGCGATTCGGACTGAAGACCATGGTGGCCGACCTCGAAGAATACGACTACGATAACCTGGACCAGTTCCCCGAAGACAAGGTGGCATTCTTCGTGCTCGCAACGTATGGCGAGGGTGAGCCCACGGATAACGCCGTCGAGTTCTACCAGTTCATCACCGGGGAGGATGTCTCGTTCGAGAGTGGCGCCACTGCCGCTGACAAGCCCCTGTCCTCTCTCAAGTACGTCGCCTTTGGTCTGGGAAACAACACCTACGAGCACTACAACGCGATGGTCCGAAACGTCGATGCGGCCCTCACCAAGCTGGGCGCCAAGAGGATCGGTGCCGCTGGTGAAGGTGATGATGGCGCCGGGACAATGGAAGAAGACTTTTTGGCTTGGAAAGAGCCTATGTGGGCTGCTCTCGCCGCGGAAATGGGCCTGGAAGAACGTGAGGCGGTTTATGAACCCGTCTTTGCGGTCACGGAAGACGAGACGCTGTCTGCACAGGATGACTCGGTGTACTTGGGTGAGCCTAACCTGGGCCATCTCGAGAGTGGCGGTCGAGGACCATACTCTGCTCATAACCCATACATTGCCCCGATCGTCGAGTCCCGCGAACTCTTCACTTCCAAGGATCGGAACTGCTTGCACATGGAAATTGATGTATCTGGAAGCGGGTTGACCTACCAAACCGGTGATCACATTGCGGTCTGGCCTTCCAACGCCGGTGTGGAAGTCGACCGGTTCTTGAAGGTCTTCGGCCTGGAGGAGAAGCGCGACACTGTGATCAAGATCAAGGGTGTCGACGTGACTGCCAAGGTTCCGTTCCCGACTCCGACCACCTACGACGCCGCCGTTCGGTACTATATGGAAATCTGCGCTCCCGTCTCTCGTCAGTTTGTCAACTCCCTCGCTGCGTTTGCCCCCGATGAAGAAGCCAAGGCCGAATTGGTTCGTCTCGGCAATGACAAGGACTACTTCCACGAAAAGGTCACCAGTCAGTGTTTCAACATCGCTCAGGCGCTGCAGAGTGTGACGTCGAAGCCGTTCTCGTCAGTCCCCTTTTCTCTGCTCATTGAAGGCATCAACCGGATTCAACCCCGTTACTACTCGATCTCCTCCTCCTCCCTGGTGCAGAAGGACAAAATCAGTATTACCGCGGTTGTCGAGTCGGTGCGCATTCCCGGTGCGGACCACGTGGTCAAGGGAGTGACGACGAACTACCTGCTGGCTCTCAAGCAGAAACAAAATGGCGACGAGAACCCCGACCCCCACAGCCTGACATACGCCATCAATGGCCCGAGGAACAAGTATGATGGCATTCGTGTCCCGGTGCATGTGCGTCACTCGAACTTCAAGCTCCCATCGGATCCCTCGAAGCCCATCATCATGATTGGTCCTGGTACCGGTGTCGCCCCCTTCCGTGGATTCATCCAGGAACGTACCGCTCTGGCTGCTCAGGGCGAGAAAGTCGGCACCACAGTTCTCTTCTTCGGCTGCAGGAATCGCAATGAAGACTTTTTGTACAAAGATGAATGGAAGGTATGTCTTTCCGTTTCTGTTTCTTGCCTTCTTCACCTTGGTTTTTTTCGCCTCTGTGACTGACGCATCCGATCTATTTATCCAGGCCTATGAGGAAAAGCTCGGAGACTCGTTCAAGCTCTTCACGGCATTCTCTCGGGAAGGCCCGGAGAAAGTCTACGTTCAACACAGGTTGCGCGAAAATGCCGCGCTGGTCAATGAGCTGCTGCAACAAAAGGCTAACATATACGTCTGTGGTGACGCTGCGCACATGGCGCGCGAAGTCAACGTCGTCTTGGGCCAGATTATTGCGGAGCAACGTGGCCTCTCGCCAGAGAAGGGCGAGGACATTGTCAAGCACATGCGGAGCAGTGGGACATACCAAGAGGATGTGTGGTCATGATTTCCTCGTCGATTTCTTTTTCTCTGAATAGATTTCCTTTTTTTTTCGCTTCAGGTGTCGTAAAAATTTTGAAGGCTTGAGCGGAGGACATAGGTACTGTCTTTCGATTCGATTTATTTCTCATCCTCTTCGAGTCTATGATTTCACGCGTTGTACTCAGTTGGCTAGGCGTGATCATGGTGATCCATGGGTTGTCTCAAGTCTAGTTTTACGAAGTCTTGGCAGATCTAATGTAGGGTTAGTGATGGGAGGCAGAGACTATAGATATTATATGCAGCAGAGGAAGGTATTCGCAGATTGAGTTGTCCGCTGGCTATGAGGGTGTCTGGGTGTTGATCATGACTTCTTGGGGGCTTTGATCTATCTACACAGTACATACATAATGAGTTCATTATTGATATTGATTTTCAAGGTCATGGCGCAAGGTGCTCTATTCCATATTAATATTATTGTGATCATCTGTGCTTCTACTCATACACAACACCACGTGGCTGGAATATCCTAAGTCGGAAATAAAAGCCGGCCTCCGATCGATCAGGCTAATTATTCCGAAGTAACACAGCAGAACATCGGCTTTAGGCAAAGGACAATCTGATAGGGCACAAAGGAATTAATTCCGACCCTGGCGCGAAAGATTCCATGCTCTCATCAACGTCCACCTTAGACATCTTGGGCATGTTGTGACAACAGACAGAGAATATATCAGCAATTTGGACAGAGAGGACACTTTGTTTCTTTGTGTGAGTAGTCAGAATGACACTAATGCTTCAAATTAATCTGAATAAGTTAACTAACCTTTTTGTACAGGTCCAGAAATAGTGATAACTATGGTCTTTGGACACGTCTGTCTTGCTCAGGAGATGGTCTCTTTTTCCATATGATATGACTTACAGCTTAAGCTGCAAGGTCCAGATTTCATGGTCTGTTTCATTGAAGACTCCTTTGTATAGTTATAAGAGAACAGATGTGAAAGCTGTATACTGGAAGCAGCAAGATTCTCAAGTCATGAACTGCACACGCCTGTCTGGCTTTGTGTGAAGTGCCGTACTTGCTTGTTGCTGCTGTTGCTTGCATGAATGTTCTTGCCGTTATAGATGCTTGCGGACATGTGGCTTGACCGGCTTTCTATCTTTGTTCCTCATCAGGTCAGCTGTGTTCAATGTCAACGCAGGAAGGAACAATGATGACAGATACAAAAGTATTTCAGCCATTATGAATTGGATTGAAGATGCCTTGCATCTTCAGGAAACTCTGCCGAGATGCCAGCACGACTGCATGACGATTGACCTTTGCATTCGGCAAAGTGGACGCAGGATGGCATGAGGTCTGCAACGAGCAGATCTGAATATCAGAACATGGGATCCGACTGTTTGCCTTCGACGTTGAACATCTAGCAATATCATTCGAAAACGACCTTTTTGTTGCCCCTTGGAGCTTCTCCAAGCTCTAAGCATGGATTCGCTGCTACCTTCTGAGAGCCCGAAGGGGAGGGAGGGTATGCTCCTTCCCAGATTGGACTCGTCTGCTCGTCCCCCAGCCGTTCGCCCTCCGCTTCCCCCCTTCTCTTCTTTTCCTTCTTCTTCTTTTTCTCATCCATCGGTTTTCATCAAGCTGAGATCAGAACCGAGCTCAAGTCATCAAACGCAGTACTCATACTACTCATTCTACTCCTTCTACTTATTCTCTTGCTTATTGTTCTCCTTTCTTTTGTAGACGACGTCGAGCAAGTCCCAGAACGTTCCAGTTGAGCCCCCGAACTCAAGGGAAGCTTGCTGGGTGGACTCCTCGACGTATCCATCACTATTCATCTCATTCGTTCGAGTTCAAAGTCATACGTGAGTCTAATATCCGTAAAAGAGCCCTCAAGTGTGATTTCCTTCTGGTTTCTGCATCGCAAGATCTGTGTTTCATCGTCGTGTCCTCGTGACCTCGTACCGTATTCAAGCCATTGTCATTGCATTGCGGCTTGTGCTCTGGCCTAAGACCGGATTTGTGCTGAAATGTTTCCAGGTGTTCACCATGAACTCCCAGAACTCCCAGCAGGTTCCCATGGGCGAATCTGACCAAGCTCAGTCTTTTCAGACCGATCAACAGCATCGGGATGCCTCAACCCACAGTCCATATGCTGCGGGCCAGGGCTCCCATGACCCATCCGCTGGCACTCGTTCGGCGAACAACGCTGTCAGCACTCATATTCCCAGCGGACTGAACCTGCCGATGGCACGTCTCGGTCCCAAGTACGGTAATCTCAGGGCGAATGTCAGCTCCCCTGTAACTCCAAATGTTGAGCTCCCTGGATTTCAGCGTCCTTCCTGCAACGGACAATCCGTGATGCTTCCAAACGGAGGCCTGATTGGTGGCATCCCGCATGCTAATCATTTCGGCCAGCCTCAACTACCTGGTCATGAGCAGATTAACCCATTTGTCCCACCGGTGCCGCCTAGTATCTACTACCCGGGTTTTGTGGCCGGTACGCCTATTACCCCCGGTGCCTTCCCGGGATATTCCTGGCCCTTCCCCTTGAATAATGGAGACGTGCCCGCCCTGAATGGACCACGTCAGGGCTCGTGGTCATCCGTCGAGGAGTCCAAGGCTTCCGTAAACCATCTGGGCGATACCGGGACTCAAAGCAACTTTCATTCTTCTGCAGGTTCCGTGGACCGTACCCCCTTGACAGGGTTCTCAGTGAACATGCCTCTTCACATTTCGCAGCCTTGCCCACAGTATCAGATGATGAAAACTTCTACCGGTTATGTTATTCAAGACCTTGAAGCCCTGACTCAGCAGGACCCTGCGATTCCACGTGCCGTGCCGGCAATGTGGACCAATTCCTCAGATCTGACTCTCGCCAAGTGTCTTGAAAATCGTGAGGGCATTACCAATGTCTACATTCGTGGTTTCCTCCCTGAAACCACTGATGAAATGTTGCATGGGTATGCTTCGCGTTTCGGTCAGATCGAACGTTGCAAAGCCATCGTGGATCTTGAGACCGGGCTGTGCAAAGGGTTGGTCTCGCTGAATGGCCCCGTTTAGCCTTGTGCATACTGATTCCGTGGTATAGTTTTGCTTTCGTTCAGTTCTTCAACTTCGACGCCTGCGAGAATTGCATCCGCGGCTTCTTCTACCTCGGATACCAGGCGAGTTTTGCACAGGTATGTTGCTTGCATCTTGCAATTTCTCCACGACTATTAACGTTAAGCCAGAAATCTCGCAATTCTCGTCTGAAGGATCTCGAAGACAAGAATTCAACCAATATCTACTGCACTAATGTGCCAATTACCTGGTCCGAAGCGGTGAGAAAAGATCTTTCCCTTTTTTTTTGTCATTTCCCTTGATTCTAACACCAACTTCAAAGGATCTTCGTCGCCATTTCGAACCATATCGCGTCGTTTCCGAGAAGATCAGCCGGGACGAGAAGACTGGCGTGAGCAAGGAAGTCGGTTTTGCTCGGTAATTTCGTTTCTGGATATACCTGTCACTTGTTTAGAGGCTGACTGTGTTCCGCAGTTTCGAAACTCGCGAGATCGCTGAGAATGTTTTGGCTCAATTCCACAACATTCCCGGCAAAGATGGAGTCAAGCTGCTTCTTCGCTTTGCGGATACCAAAGCCCAAAAGCTGCTCAAACAGCAGAGCAACGAACGCCGTGCTTACCGAGCTGGCGAGTACAATTATTCGGTCGAGGTGGTCCAAGGTTCCACCCCGTCTCCCTCAGCGTCCCGTCTTGCACAAGGCATTTCTCAGGCCAGCCCAAGCTCGCCGATGAGTTATCAGTCTCCAGTGGGTGCTGGACCCGTGTGGACTCCCGCCACGACTATCTCACCATCGTACGACGGCCCTTCGAGGTTTTTGCCATTTCAGTGTTGCTGACATGTCTTCCAGTGGACCGGTCCTGAAAAGTTCCGGCAACAAGCGTGGTTTGAACTCGTGGTCCTCTCGTACACCGCTAGCCAACATCGAAAACACGCCTGCCTTTCGGGGACGGCTTGCGTCCATGACTCCCAGCACCTTGGCTGAAAACAACCAACCTGCGGCGTCTCCGAAGGCCGTTCCGCCTATGTCAATGAGCCAAGCTCGCACTCCAAGTCCGAAAAAGGAGAGCATCAAGGCGAGTTCTGTTTCGCCCGTGGCGTCCCGCAAGGAGGTCCAAGAGTCTTCCCCGAAATCTTCCGTCTAAATGGAGGACCACTGCCTCTTGTGCTGTGGACATCTGGAACGGGATGCGAAGACCAGAATTCTTTTCCCACTTCATCGCAGACTTAGATGTGTCTTTCCTACATGGTTAACACGTTCATGAGAATGAATTCAGATCGGAATATCGGTTGCAGGTTAGTATTGTGATATGGTGAGTATGTTCTTCCAGATTGTGAGAGTGAAGTCTACCCGTTGATCCAAATTGCATCTATCACACGGGAGCTTTTATGAGATTCAGCCTTTGTTCGTGTTGTCAGTTATATAATTATGGGAGTCCACCCGTTGATCCGGCTTGCATCTATCACGGGAGTTTGATCAGATTGACAGTGGTTTGTGTTGTTAGTTTTCAATGTCTACATGGTCGAGTGTCATCAACGCCATGCAGCGTTCGGATGATTTGTTTTAAGTGAGAGGATTCATAATGTTTTGATCGAGGTTACAGATGGAGAAGGAGAAGGCAGAAAAGGGACAAATGAGGAAAACATGGCTTTTTTAACACCACAATGCAGTATATTTAGATTAACAACGGTTCAGCTAGGTCTAATATGAGAAAACATCCAAGCTGCCAACTGCCTTCCAAGTCAGCTAGCCATGGAGCGTAGACAAAACAACCAGCACGTATCATGATCACGACAACAGGTCTATTGCAATGGCCTCGACAAACGCATTCCGAGACAATATATATAACGCGGGATATATATAAGTGTAATACAAAGCACGTCCAAGTGGGTATTCCCTCAGAAAGTATCCAGGTGTAATCCTCAATGTCTCCCTAACCTCTCCTCGTCATCCTCGGTCAATTCATAGGCGGGTCGATAGGTCTCCTGGCCGCCTGTTGAACTGCCCCCGTTATCCACTCGGAGTTTGGGATTCGGATGGGTATCATTGGTGCCTCCTAGGCTGGTATAGCCTTGATCGTAGAGCGAGCAGTATGGAATGCCCAGGTGGCGGATGAAAGCCCAGATCTCGGCGTAGTGCCAGTCGATGACCGGGTGGATGCGGACAAAATCGGGCCAGCCGTGGTCGGTCGGGTCGAAATGCGTCAGCTTGGCGCCGTGCGGGTCCGTCCGGCGCGTTCCCACGAAGATGGCCTTGATGGTCGGGTTGAGAGCGAGATAGGACTCGAACGCGGACCGCAGGGTCGTCCGGGGAGGGTCGGTTGTGTACCTCGTCAACGAAAGGCGGTATTGGCGGGAGGAGGAGCGGACAAAGTCCTCGACGGAGGGGAAGGGATGCGGCGGCAGGGCATAGATGGCGGGGATCGTGGAGATGGCCTCCTTGTCAGCAGCAGGTAAAGGATGCAGACTGGCCAGGAACAGGATCAACAGCACCAGGCAATCCTTGCCGCCATTGTACGACAGGGACAGTTCGCGCAGCGAGTATCGTGACAGCGCCGTCTGGATCACCGAGAGCGAGATTCGGGTCTGGTTCTGCACGCGGGCGAGGAGGGAGTCTGGGGGGAAGGATTCGGACAGGAAGGTGTGCACGCGACGGTGGAGGTCGGCCACGACGACACGCAGGGGAGGGACGGAGGGGTCGCTGTCGCCGGACGATACGGGCGGGAGTTGATCTGGTTGTTGCTCTTCTCCGATCCTGGCGCTTTGCTCGTTCAGCTGCTCTGTTTTTGTTGTCGTTGTCGTTGTTGTCGTCGTCGTCGTCGTCGTCGTTGTAGACGAGGGTGTGATGCCGTTGGCAGGCCCCGCAGCGACGGGATGCGCCGCCAAAGAAGGAGAGTCAGTCATGACGGAAGACGACAGTCGAAGTCATCCATAGGAGCGGAATCTGGAGAGAGAGAGAGAGGAGAAAAGAGGAGCGAGGAGTGAGGAGAATGAGGAGAAGGAGAAGGGAGGAGGAATGGCAATGAGGGGGAACCTGATGATTCCCGAGGACGGAGAGAGTGTCAAGATAATACCTAGGATTGATTCCTGACAAGGTGCTAGGTATGTAATAGCAGTAATATTAATTAATTAATCAATTAGGCGTGAAATGAATCAATCAGGTCCGTGTCGTCCCATGCTCCCGTGACGAGGACTGATCATGAAGTATTCGAATGTCGAACAGCTATCCCAGCTATTACCCACTTTAACAAACTGTTAACAGTACGGAGCACGCCTTTCCCCGCTGTTGGAAGTCCGGAGGCCGGAATGCGCCCAAGTTCCAACCCACCGCAACCAGCAGCCGCAGCGGGGAAAAGAAAAAAGTCCCAGTGGAGTTAACTAGTCCTCAATTAAGCAGCTAAGTGCGAACCATTCATTTGCTATTATTGATGATATGCTATTATTGTCTATCTGTACATGCATTCAGCTAGCTTATTGACGTGAATGACATCAATCAATGCAGGTGATTGAACCTTCCGGACAAGCAGTGAGCCCCGCCTGACACGTGAAGGCCGACGCGATCGAGATCGAGACCGAGAACTGTCCCTGCTTGTTCTTTTGAATCTGGTCTATACAATTGATGATAATTGAATGGGAGAGGTCTGGAGGAGAGCTATATAGCTAGAATGTAAGCTATACACAGCTTGTGTTTCTTTGAGATATTCTGCCTGCTACGTCTAGCTGATTGTTGTTCATTTAGAAATGCTCTCTAATTAAGCTATTGCAATATATTATACAGCCCGTGATTATCCTTTCCCTTCCCAGGACGCCTTGGTTGATGAGATAGATTATTATAGAAAAGTGAAAGAACAAACCCGTCGCCTGAAGTGACTCGTAAGGTAAGAAAGAAAATGGGTATCGTCAACCGAGGACCTTCATCTTTTTCTTCTTCTTCTCCCCTTCGCCTTTATCCTTCTTGATTCCCTTCTGCCATGCCCGCCAGCTTTCGATTCGCTCCTCTCGCGTCTCTTCCCACGCTTTCTCCGCCTCGCGCTTGCGCTTGCGCGCTTCCATCTCCTCTTCCTCCTTCCGCTTCTCGCGGCCTTCCTCCTGCATCTTCGCCCTCATCTGGCGCCGTCGACGCGCCTCCTCTTGGAGCAGCACCTCGACCGTCTTCTGCCGCCATTCCGCCTTGAACTCCTCCGTCTTGAGCTCCGGCGAGTCGAGCGTGTACTTGTGCTCCCGGATCAGAAGCCGTCGGGCGTCCGCGATGCATTCGTCCAGGTGCGTGCGGGCCTTCTCATCCATCAAGGTATCGTGTGCCTTTCGGAGCCGGTCAAAGGCATCCGGCGCCAGGGGATTTCGGGTCTTGTCCGGGTGGATCAGGAGCGATTTCTTGCGGTACTGAAGCTTGATGTCCGATTCAGGCACACCCGGCTGGAGGTCGAGAACGGCGTAGCTTGTTTTTTTTATCTTGTTAGCAAGATGTAGAAAAGTAGATAGACAACAAACTTACGCATCCAGCGGGAATGCCTTTCGGATTCGGTCTATCTCAGCATCCTGCAGTGGTCGCGTGTCAGCAGGCCGTAACGGAATGAGTGGCGACGACAGTTACAGTAGTCTACCTACCTTGGCGAACTCCGACGCTTCCTTCTCAAGTGCGTCGAGGGCATCCTTCTCGTCGTCGGCCATCTTCACAGACGCTGCTGGTCGTGGAGAAGACGCAAATCCCTAGGTGTCCAAGGCAGACTGAGGAGTGGGGATTCGTCTCGTGTCGGTCGCTCTGATTGTCGCGATAACCCAAATCAGTTCCGCCGCGAGTTTCTTATCGCAACGCTGACTAAGCAATCGGCAGAAAAAAAAAGTCAACACAGTAAATCTATCTCCAACTGTCTGGAGGCATCGCATGTGAATTCCCTATCGCTTTCTCGCCCATGGCTCCTGCACAGAGTGCTCGCCAGGGCCGGCAGGCTCGGAAGCCTGTCCTCAACGCCCGGAAGCTCAAACGAAAAAGGAACGAAGAACAGCTGGCCTCGCTCGGTCAGCGTGTGGAGGAGCTCGATCCCAAGGCTCAACTCGAATCGTTCTCCGAACTCCCTCTTTCTGAACCCACTGCCAACGGCCTGGCGGCTTCTCATTATAAGACGATGACTGATATCCAAGCTCGTGCCATTCCCTTTGCTCTCAAAGGAGCCGACATTCTGGGAGCTGCGAAGACGGGCAGCGGAAAGACGTTGGCGTTCCTGATCCCGGTTCTCGAAAACTTGTACCGCAAGCAATGGACTGAATACGACGGCTTGGGGGCACTGATTATCTCTCCGACGCGCGAATTGGCCATCCAGATCTTCGAGGTCCTGCGGAAGATTGGCCGATACCACACGTTTTCCGCCGGTTTGGTCATCGGCGGTAAGAGTCTGAAGGAAGAGCAGGAACGCCTCGCGAGGATGAACATTCTCGTCTGTACCCCGGGACGGATGCTGCAGCATCTGGATCAGACCGCCGAGCTCGACGTGTACAATCTACAGATGTTGGTGCTGGACGAGGCAGATCGCATCATGGACATGGGTTTCCAACAGACGGTGGATGCGATCATTGAGCACCTACCGAAAGAACGCCAGACGCTGCTTTTTAGCGCAACTCAAACCAAGAGAGTTTCCGATCTGGCGCGGTTGAGTCTCCAGGATCCGGAATACGTTGCCGTTCACGAATCCGCCGAAACTTCGACGCCCACGACGCTTCAGCAGCACTACGTGGTGACCCCGCTCCCTGAGAAACTCAATACTTTGTGGAGTTTTATCCGGAGCAACCTGAAGGCCAAGACGCTGGTGTTCTTGTCTTCCGGGAAACAGGTTCGGTACGTATACGAGTCGTTCCGGCACCTGCAACCCGGTGTTCCATTGCTCCATCTACATGGCCGGCAGAAGCAGGGTGGACGGCTGGACATCACCACCCGATTCTCCCGAGCGAAGTACGCAGTCCTGTTTGCGACAGACGTTGCGGCACGCGGCTTGGACTTTCCCGCTGTGGACTGGGTCATCCAGCTGGACTGCCCTGAAGACGCTGATACCTACATTCATCGAGTGGGAAGGACGGCTCGATATGAGCGGAATGGACGGGCTGTCCTCTTCCTGGACCCGACTGAGGAGGAGGCGATGCTGAAACGGCTTGCACAGAAGAAGGTTCCGATCGAACGGATCAATGTGAAAGCCAAGAAAAAGCAGAGCATCAAGGATCAATTGCAGAATATGTGCTTCAAGGACCCGGAACTGAAATATCTGGGCCAGAAGGCGTTCATCTCCTACGTCAAATCGATCTATCTTCAGAAGGACAAAGAAGTCTTCAAACTCAAAGAGCTGCCGTTGGAGGAGTTTGCAGCCAGCCTGGGACTTCCAGGAGCGCCTCGTATCAAATTCATCAAGGGAGAGGACAGCAAAGCCCAAAAGAACCAGCCCCGGGCTCTGCAAAAGCTATTGAACGAAGAGGAGTCTGGTGAGGAGAACGGCGAGAAGAAGGCCAAGAAGAACGGAGAGGTCAGAACGAAGTATGACCGCATGTTCGAGAGACGCAACCAGGACGTGTTGGCGGATCATTACTCGAAGCTTATCAACGACGATGGAACGGCGATAGCAACTGGCCAAGCCAATGGCGACACCCAGGACGCAGACGCAGACGACGAGTTCCTCTCGGTGAAGCGTCGGTACGAAGCCGGCGACGAAGGTCTCGATGACGGCCTCTCGGAAGCTTCAAGTGTGAGGAAGGATGTTAAGGTGGTCCACATCGACGGCAAGGAGCCGCTGGTCATCGACTCGAAGCGCCGCGAGAAGCTACTCAAGTCGAAGAAGAAGTTGCTCAAATACAAGAGCAAGGGGACCAAGCTGATCTACGACGAAGAGGGCAATCCCCACCAGGTCTACGAGTTGGAAGACGAAGAGAAATTCAAGGCGCAGGGTGACGCCAAGGAACAGAGGGCCAAGTTCTTGGAGGCCGAGGCCGAGAAGACGAGACTGGCCGATATCACGGATAAGGAGATCGCGAGACAGAAGCGGAGAGAGAAGAAGGAGAAGCGGAAGGCCCGCGAGAGGGCGCTGCGGGAGCAGCAAGCTGGCCCGACTGCTGTCCTGGCTCCCTACGAGGAGGAAGACGAAGGCGATGTCGAAGGCGATGTCGACATGGCGAGTGTCTCGGAGCATGACGAAGAATATGAAGAGAATGAAGAAGAAGAGACCCGTCCAGCGAAGAGACAGAGAATGTCGTCCGAGGACGACGCTTCTTCAGAAGAAGAAGAGGAAGAAGAAAAAGAAAAAGAAAAAGAGAGCAAGAAACGCCCCGCGAAGCGTTCCAAACGCACTCACAAGGAAGGCCCGGCTCCCGGAGAACCGGTGGAAGTCAATACGCTGGAGGATCTGGAGGCGCTGGCGACTGGGTTGCTGGAGTGATCTTATTTCTTTTCCTTCTTTTCCTTATATTTTTACTTATTACATACGTTGTTCATACCATGCTGCGCGGTTATTCCCTACATACACTGCATTTCTTGGAGTCCCGGGCCGGTTAAAAAAAGTTGATATGATATTACTTTGGGGAAATCCTGTAAGGTTGTGTTGTGATCATCATGCTGTATGTCCTGTATGTACGTACGTATAGTATATGCATGCATATATTATATTAACAACTTCTTTCAGCTCTCTGCGAAGCATTTTGAGTCTTTCCTCCCTTTCTTTTTCCATTTTAGGTACCCACTTGCAGAAGACCTAAGAAGAGAGTAGAGTGAGCTATTCACTATGCAGGGGTATTCACTAAGCAGGGGTAAGCATATAGATACTATATATAAGCCCAGATAATAAAATGTAGGGGTAGTTAAGGGGAGGGAGGGGGTCAACTTTGCAGACTGTTATATCATATATATGCCGCCGATCTCTCCAGCAAATCCAACGCCGCATCCATCCGTTCCCCCGAATAGCTGACTCCCCATACTCGGGACTGCGTCGCCCATTTCCGGTGCATCAAAGTGAACGATCGGCCCTGGCAGAAGCCCAGGGCCGGAAATATCACATACCTGTCGGTCTTCCTGCGGCCATTCGGCGTGGTTGTACAGCCAGATGCTGTCTAGTAAGGGACAGTTGCACCGCAAGGCGCGAAGGACTGCAACCCAGGTTCCGCCTGAGTAGATGGTGGCGAACCGGAACAACACACTGCGGAGGCTCTCGCCGAGTCGGAGGATCAAGCGCAGGATCGTGGCCTCTGTAAAGCGGAACCCATACAGTCGGAGCTCTTGCAATCGAGGCAGTGCCTCGGCGGACGACAGACGGTCGATGAAGTCCGTCGACAGATCCACGTAGTCTAGATTCAGGCCCAGCTTCTGCAGCCGCGGAGCATGCAGGATCAGCTCCATCAGCCAGTCGAAGATGTCCAACGAGACTGACTGCTCCAGCGTGAGGGCTTGCAGATGGGCCCATGCTGCCCGGAACTCGGGCGTGCGACTCTGCTCAAAGCACAGCCGATCCGTCGTCACTCGACGATTGCCAGGCCCGGTTCCTCGGCGGAGATACTCGAGATGGAACGACTGGATGGGCAAGCCTGTGTCGCTGACGATGGCAAAGAGAACGGTAACCACGTCCGTCGGCCAGAGGGTCTCGAAGTCCAGCATGTGTTCCCAATAGTGGCTGTACACATGAAAGGAGCGGCAGTTCACCAGCTTGTGCAGCAGGAGATCTCGCAGCGTCTGGACGGCAGGGACTTGCAGCAGGGCTGATAATAATAGATGGCCGGAGGAGGGATGTCGATGCCAGACGAATCCGCGCCCGATATCCGTCCTTCCGTGGAAGAGCAGCGTTCGGACCTGCGTGCGGAGACGCTCATTTGCGGCGAGGGCTTCGAGCTCTCGCAGACTCTCGCGGGACAGGTCTGTCCGGACGGTGGCCAGACACGTGCGGCTGAAGTAGGGGAAGGTGGTGTCGTAGAAGGCTCGACAGACAAGGCGGAAGGAGAAGAGATCAGCTGGCTCCAGCAGACGGGCGATCAGTTCGATCAGCTCGGCGCTCAGCTTGCCAAAGGCAGGCATGTTTCATTGGAGGTCGATCCGTCGATGTACTGCACAGTATATATAGGATCAGGTTGATTGGAACCGAAGTCAAGCCGGCAGCAAGACATTGGTTCGCAGGAATTGGTGCTTCCTCTCAAGCTCTTTCAGAAAAGGAACACAGCTAACACAGCTGTTTAAACAGCAGCGGTGTTGTTGGTTGTTGGTTCTTGGGGCTGAATCAGCCGGGTGAAGGACGGCCAGGCCGATAGTGGAAGAGCCATCACCGTGTCGAGAAAGATCGAGATCCTCTATGCAAGCAGCGTGCTTGTCCTCCTGGTAAGTTTACGATCGAGACAGGTCGAACCTTTTGCCATGAGCAGTTTCTACATGCATGTAACTACTACTAGTACTAGATTAAGAAAGACCTCTACGGTCTACCTCCTTCACTATTATATTATAATACTGGGTCCTAGACTCCTCCTCTCAGGGCAAAAAAAAGAGAAAGAAACAGAGCCCAGAATGACAGCTGTCATACCGCCCAGCACCTGGATGTATTTCTGCTGGATTTATTATTATTGCCATTCCTGGAGAGAGAGAGATTTGGTCTAAATAATACCCGTCTTGGCAACGTCTAACGTCTCGGAGATCTCCGTCTTACTCGTACTAGAGCACCTAAGATTGTGACAAAATAAAATGTCGTTCATCAATGTCAATACAAATTAATTGTAGGAACTTCGTCAGTCGATGATCAATGACAGAAAGAAGGAATGAATGGATCGCCATTATCAATATAAAAAAAAATCAATACTATAATATTACAGTAGAAAGTCTGTCTGGAAGAGCTCTCGATTTTTTGCAAAGACCTTCTTGACCCCCATATCATATATGGTATATTCCGTATGGGGGCTTTCTTGGCCCCAGAACGTGACGTATACGGTAAACCCAATCCGGAAGGACAGACAGCACGGAGTACGGAGTAAGTAATGGAAGTTTTGCGGAGCAAGAAAAAGAATAAAAAAACCCCTTTCTCTTTCTCTTTCCCATTCCCATTCCTATTCCTATTTAAAATAAAATAAAATGTTCTTACCTAATAAATAAATACATAACAAGATTTAACTAATAACAATTTTCTTTTTTTTCTTTTACTCCGTATGACCAAGCTGGAAAAAAAGGTTAAAAAGTTAACACGCCAAGCCAAGCACGCAATCGCTGCTAAGCTAGCCTCATCGTCTAGACGGACTAATCATGTTTCAACTTGAAATGTTTTAAGTTACATCCAAGGTCAGACTTGTGAAGCTCTGTCTGAGTCCTGACAGATGAGAGATTTTCTATGGCTTCGAGAAACTTTTTTTTTCTTTTAACTTCAGGTACTTAGTAAAGTGACAGCTTGTCATGTATAGTTAGTTAGGAGTAATAAATAATATAATATAATAGTGATGGTATGACAGGATTGATCTTTTTTTTCTTCCTCCCTTGCTTTGTTTCTTCTTGATTTTTTTTTCCCTTTATTTCTGATCTGCAACACTGTTCCAGAGTTTCTTGATCTAATATCTAATTGATTATTTCTGCCTGCCTACCTGTCTGCTGTGGGGATCCCGCGATCAAGCGCTTATCCACGGTCCTCGTGCTGCAGCTGCATGCAGGTCAGGTCTATTACGACAATACGCAATTGTTTGGATTCCAAGGAACTCAGAGCTGCGATAACATCTCTTCTACGCTTGCAGATTGGGTAGACGTGGAGAGATCGAGATCGAGATCGATTTGTTCAGCATTTCTGCAGCTTCTATCAGCTTTCCAGGATCCTTCCTCTGCAGACTTTGATCTACTAGATTGTATTCGTGGATGGATGTAGTCTGTTGTTCGTGACTAAGGATAGGAAAGACTGGATCGCATAAAGGATTTCTTCTGAATTGAATTCTCATCCACTGGAAACTGCCGAACGAGCAACACATCATGGCAGACGACGTTGAAAAGCATCCAGCAGAAGAAAAGAAGCAGGCTTATGCCCCCGCCATTGTCGACGACGATGGAAGCCCCCGCGTCGTGGTCGCGGACAAGCTGGCCCGCAGACTGTCCGCTCGTCAGGTCCAGATGATCGCCATCGGAGGCACCATTGGCACAGGCCTATTCCTCGGCACGGGCAAGTCGCTGGCCACCGGAGGGCCGGCTTCGATGCTCATCTCTTACGCCATTGTTGGCGCCATTGTCTTCGTCACCATGCTCTCCCTCGGCGAGATGGCGGCGTTTATCCCTGTGGCCGGGTCGTTTTGTACCTTTGCTGGGTGAGTAGCTTCAACTGGAAGTATCAGTCAGCACTGCTAATCGACGCATCTAGTCGCTTTGTCGATGACGCGTTTGGCTTCGCTTTGACCTGGAATTACTGGTTCAACGACGCTGTTTCTACAGCCTCCGATCTGATTGCCCTTCAGCTGCTTCTGCAGTACTGGACAGACAACTTCCCCGGCTGGGCCATCAGTCTCATTTTCCTGTTTTTCGTGATTGCATTGAACCTTGTTTCCGTCAGAGCCTACGGCGAGGTAGGCACATTTGCTTGCTGCTTTTGATATTTCCTGCTGGGTGCTGACCACGTTTAGATGGAGTACTGGCTCAGTTTCTTGAAAGTCGTCACTATAGTGGTGAGTCCTACCTGATGCAAGGTGCGGCTGGCCAATTGACACTGACTTGACTAGATATTCATTATTCTCGGCATAGCCGTCAACTGCGGTGGCAACATAAGCCATCAGTATCTCGGCGCCAAGTACTGGTACATTGGCGATGCTCCATTCGTTGGTGGCATCGGTGGATTTGCGTCCGTCTTTGTTACCGCTTCTTTCGCATAGTACGTTCCATCAGTCCAAACTTGTGATAATGAAGATCTCTGACGTTATTTGCAGTGGAGGTACCGAGTCCATTGCCGTGACCGCCGGAGAGACCAAGAATCCGTCCAAGAATCTCCCCCGCGTGGTGCGGAATGTCTTCTGGCGGATTTTGATGTTTTATATCCTATCGATCCTCATCATCGGTCTGAACGTGCCCTATACCTATCCCGGTCTCGCCAGCAAGGATAGCCGCACCAGCCCCTTCACGATCGTCTTCCAGGAGGCCGGCAGCGCTGTGGCGGGCAGTTTCATCAACGCGGTCGTCATGACAAGCGTCATCTCCGCGAGCAACCACGCCCTCTTCGCGGGATCGAGGCTGCTGTACGCTCTGGCCGTGGACGGACATGCATCTGCCTTCTTTGGCACTCTCAATCGATTCCAAGTCCCCTGGGTCGCCGTCCTAGCGACCTCAACCATCAGCGGCTTGTGTTTTGGAGCCAGCTACATCGGCGCCGGGCAGCTGTGGACCTGGTTGCAGAAGTAAGTCCTGCTCGATCAGGAATTTTTCTCTTTAAGATACTTACCTGATTGATACAGCATCGTCGGCGTCTCGAACCAACTCTCCTGGATCGCCATCGGATTCGCATCCCTGCGCTTCCGGGCTGCCGTGCGACGGCAAGGCCTCGAGCACCTCCTCCCGTTCAAGAACTGGACATACCCCTACGGACCCATCGCGGCCGTGGTCCTGAACATCGTCCTGGTCCTCGTGCAGGGCTGGTCATCCTTCAGCCCCAGCTTCCAGGCCGTCGACTTTGTCAGCTACTACATCGAGCTGCCCGTCATGCTGGTCATGTTCCTGGCGTGGAAGCTCGTCAAGCGCACGCGCTTTGTGCGTCTCGACGAGATGGATCTCGTTTCGGACCGGTTCGATGGCGGATTCAGCGCTGAGGAACGCGCTGAGGCGCTGGAGATTGCCCGTCGTAGTCCGTTCGCCAGGGGGCAAGGGTGGAAGGAGAGAGTGGGTGCTCTTGGGACGTGGTTGTTTTTCTAACATGACTTGAGAGTTATATAATACCCATACTATACCCTTTATACAAATACCAGTCATGGCATGTATTTGTTTAATACAGACAGGGGAACCTGTTCGAAGAGAAGGAAGGGTTCAGAGGACTGCATACGTGTTAGTGTAGTATACCCATTCTTCATTCATATACTTGCTTCAACTTTCAATCGTACCAGATTCAGACCAGACCAGACCAGGTCAAGCCTGGACAGAAGTTACCTCGGAGTTCGTACGATTATGTGCGTCAGTCTGGAGGTCCGCCATACTCAGTGGAGTCTTCTTTGTCCACTCTGTATATCCTGGCAATGACCACGAATTCAATCAACTACGGCACGCCGATTCTGTGTCCGTGGTAATCGCAACATGTCCTATATTGTCGCAGGGACGCTGAACTTTGTGAACTGTTACAGACTTGATGGTCAGTCCATTTAGCAAGTTGCAGCTCACCTCGTTCAAGAAAGTAGTGTTATGTCCTGTTTACCGCATTGGTCTGGTCTATTGTTGCTCTAAGTCGCCCCTAGACCTCCTGACAATGGTACGAATCCTTCAGACATCCTTTCGTAGAAATCCCTTGACTGGGAGCAGTATCCGTCATCAGCTGACATCACCAGTCTTGCGTCGTTGACAGCCATTACTTGAAAACATTACATACTCGGTTCCGATGGGCGATCCGGAGTGTCGTGAAGTCCCAACTGGCCATCATCTGTGCAGCGCCTGCTGAAACCAATCTGTTCCGGCTGTTTCCTGTCTGCTCGTTTGAACTCGTTTGAGCATCGCGAAGAGGCAAGCAGCCATCTACCCGATGAACCGTCTCGATCGTGGACGACCCGTGAAGGAGATATATCTTGTGGCAGCGCTGACAGAAAAATCGTATAAAACACGACAATATAGTCGTCTGTCAACCACGTCACATGTAGAGACGGACCAGCAGCATCTCCCTCGCCAATATTACCCTAAATTTGGACGTATGTCATCACTGATAGGAATACAAATCTTTCAAAAAATAAGTAGATACAAGAGACCTGTAAACCAACGTTCAAAGGCGAATATCGCTCAAACGTGGAGGGAGAGGAAGAATGAGAAGTCTATCATCTAGTCAGACGGGGGTAAAAAGCAAATCAAAAATTGCATATATATATATATAACCACGCACGGCAAAAAGCACATACAAGCAGCTAACGCAAGCAGACAAAGAAATATCAAAAGTTATCACCACTTTTGAATAATATATAATAAGTGTAATAATGTACAGCACAGCCAGCACAGTGAACATACTTGGACACGAAATAAAAAGGGGGAAAAATATCACCGAAAACAAATAATGAACAAACAAGATCAAGAAAGTATGGGACTCCGAATATTTCTTGCCGTCGAACAGAAACAAGAAGGGAATCACCAAACCAACGCACGTTGAATGCCAGTCAGTCAGTCAATCAATTGCGCGCACACACCATTCATCTAATCTCATCATTCCATCATTCCATCAAGCAAGAAAAAAAAAATCTCCTCCCAAAGTCCATGCAATCGAAAGAAAGTAAGCCTGTCACGACAATGAATATATGTCTAAGAAAGAAGCACTTGAAAAATAGGGTGGATAGATGATGTCCAGTACAAAAGGAGAATGTACATCATGACCGCGATATCAAAATGGGGAAAGGGGACAAAAAAGGGGGGTGGGATAAATGAAAGAAAAAAGAGATGAAAAGAAAAGAAAAGAAAAGAAAAAGGCGGAGTATCGAGTTAATCCATCCAGCATGGTTGTAGTAATCCCAATCAAGGATGCAAATCGAGTAGCAATCCCTGAGGGATTTGTCCGAAAAGTTTGCGAAAGCCAACGACAAGCGAGTCCAGGACAAGATACAGCCCTCGTTTTGTGCGTAATAACGTCGAAGGCTGTACCGGGTTGTATTATTTATTATCGTGGCCCAAGATATGGAGCCTAGATATTATATCCAGGAGGAATTCCGGCCTCCTTCAGACCGAGTATATCAATAAACGCATTTTATCCAGCATTCATATCAGTCGTTCACTATGTCGTCCAACGCCATGCGTCGCCGCTTGGTCGGTTGCCGACTATCCTCACCCTCGTCACCCTCGTCTCTCCTGCGGCGCTCTGGTCTCGCTGCACTCTGCTCCGGGCTCTCCTGTGCTTGGGAGACTGGTCGATCATGTTCAATGACCAGGCTCGTGGGCCGGGAGGCAGAGGGGAAAGGAGATCGCAATTCAGGCTGGCTAGTCAATGGCTCCAACAAGGAACGCGGAGACTCTAGAAGACGAGGTTGCGATTGAGGCTCTTGAGCCTGCGTCCTTTCGCCCGTAAACGTTGTTGGGTAAGGATAGGAGCCACTCCTCCGATGGGTCGGCGGGCTCTGTCCAAATGATCTCGTAGAAGGTAGGATCGGCGGCAATCGAAGACCGGGCTCGGGATACGGATCGTGCGATTCTCTCGAAGTCGCTGTTCTCTCTGCTGGTCGAGTTGGAGTTTGAGGACTTTCCATAAGGGGTGTCAGCGCCAGGGGAAATGGCTGCTGGTACTGCTGCGGAGAAATCGTCGGTGGAGTGACCACGTGCGGACGATCACTATATGACAGAATGGGCCGAAACTCGGAAACACCAGCGGGCGGGGAAATTGCAGATCCAGGAGACGTTATAAACGGAGTTGGCGGATTTGTTCCTGCCGATGAAGGCAAAGACACGGGTGAGGAGAACGGTCTTTGACCACGAGCTCCTGGTATCATGATCGACGACGGCCCGGACATTTGGGGAGAAGGATATGTAGTCCATCTCCGGGCATGAGCCACCACCGGATCCATCCCAACGCTCGCAGTTCCCGCTCCATACTCTCCAGCTCGCGGGAACTGAAGGTCTGTAATCGGTCGAATTTCACGAGAAGACGTTCGCGAGTGACCATGGGGCCGGCTGGATGGAGTTGTCTGTAACGACTCTCTTGATGCGGCTGAGCTTTCAACTGCTGTGTACGGTCTTAACGGAGCTTCTTCCGCCTTTAGAGGCGGCCGGCCTCGCTTTTTATGTGTGACGTCCACGCAGGTTGCCTCGAAAGAACATTAATATATATGATTTTCACATCGAGAATCAGCAAGAAGTTCTAAGACTTACAGTTTTACCTGCCAGCACACATCTTCGGCAGGGTCTCGATGAATCACAGCCCAGGTGTTTCCGCTTACAGTTCACACACGCAGAAGCGACATGCGCCTTGGCGCGTCTCGTTGATCGCGGTGGAAGCGTTCTCGCCGTCGTGCTTGGGGCCGCCGACTGAAGGTGTGTTGTTTCCGTCGAGGCGGCCGGAGTTCCACCGGCCAAACTGGAGGGCTGAGCCGGGGCTTGATGCCCATGTACCACGTCTCGAGGAAAAACACTCTGTGTTTGCGTCGTCCTCACGTGTTGTGCTCCCGGTGATCTCGAAACGGGAGCTGTCGGAGAGACGATTGGACCAACGGCTTCATTCGTAGTCGTTACCTCCGAACCCCGAGAGGCTTGCTGCTGGATGTTTCGCGCACTTTCAGTCGGGTTGTCTGTAGGAAGGGGACCAGACATAAGGAAAGAAGGTTGAGAAGTCCGAAGGCCGGACTTGAGGCCGGCGGTGGACGGCCGCAGATGGATGGAAACCCGCCCAGGGTCGAGGTCGAATCTAGGCTGCCTGAAATGCGTATTGGACAACCAGGGAGCGGGGAGAAGTAGAGATTGCATTGGGAAGATCCAATATTCTGATGAAGGCTCTCTCCTGGCTCAAAGAGTCTCGATGCGGATGGCATAGCACTGCTATGCTGTTTAGACAACTGGATAATTGGGCAGCATGTCTGAACAACGGGAGCTCGACATTCAGATTCGGTTATATTAAGAGTCGGGGTTAACTCGAGGTTCGATCTTGCAGCCGGTATCGGTTGACGGGCCCCTCCTTCAACGCAAGCGCATATAACCTTTCTTTTCTTTTTCGCCTGTTCACCTTGGCTGTCAGTATCAGTCCAGTAATTACCAAGAGCTTGGGATCTGCAGGACCTCAACCGGCAACCGGGATACCGCAGGGTCGTAGCCGTTGCTGCCGCTGGATATGCTGCAGCAACCATCCACTTTGTAATCGGAGCAGCAAGTCAGATGGAGGTGGAAGGTGTCGTGCATCAGACATCACCAACCGGGGCCTTTTTTTATGATCTTCTGAGCATTAACGTTCCCCGATGATCGACGAGGCGCCTGGAAGGCTAAAGTTTAATGAATGACACGTCGAACAATTATCTTGAAGATGGCGCAGAATGGGGCCAGGTCCAAGATGCTATTTTCCCAAATGGAGAGGATGGTAAAAAAGCAAATGTGATGTGGGCCAATGCAATCAGTTGGTCGCAAATAATGCCATGCCCACAGGTTGGGGGGCATGTCGACGAATCGTGAATTATGTAAAGTAAAAGAGGATTGTACTGGCTTGAAAGGACGTGCCGTCGGAGGTCAACGACGAGCGATACGGTACGGCGTCTTGGGTCACGGCCTCCACCTGCAGGTGATGACAGTGCCTAGGTACCTCTCCCGGGCTTCAGGACGAACCCCGTTTAGGGCCCGAATTTGAGGCTTGCGGTTGCATTATTGTGGCCAGTGCAGACGCAGCCAAAGGTTAGTTTTCTAGATAAACTGCTGCCCTTCTGATCTCCATGACGGCAGATCCACTGGGCTCGGTATAGTGGACCGGGCACAAAGAATGGCCCATGGCGTCGCCCGTCCTCCAGACTGTGTACCCAGATGGACCATGGCAGATCATGGGAGCTGAACTATTGGGCTTATGGCAGCCAGGCGGCGCAAAGGTCTCCCCTTTCTGTCTTTCCCTTTGGAGCTTCTGCTGCAGCCGGCGCCGTGGCTTGCAGTAGCTGGACGATTGGGGATGGGTGCCGCTGTCAGCGAGAACCCCAGAAGGGTTGGTTAATCGATAACCTGGAAGGGTGGAGGGGAGGGGGGTTGAGCTTGGAGCTTCGAGCAGCATCTGCCATTGAGCTGCGCAGTGGAGTTCTCTCTTCGGCGACCCCAGGATGGTGAGTCGGCGCCAATCGGAGCCAGCAGGGCGACCCGCGAGCCTGTGCGGATGGATCGACGTCGCTGCGTTCGCCCCGGCCCCAATAGTCCGAACTAGTCCAATCGTCAGCCTGGCAGGCCCAAGCAGGTATGTGATGCGGCCGCTGGACACATTCCATCTTGGTCTTTTGACGTGCGTGACATCCGGAGAGCCTTCTCTTGTTCTCCGAGCACTGACCAGTGACTACTGCCTACTCTGTCCGGGAGAAGGCACCACCCAGGAGAAAGAGGGAAATATAGCGCGACAGCGCCAGGAAGACGAGAAGACTAAGGTGGACAATAATCCTGACCGTTGGATCGCTCCGTTAGTTGCTCCGTAGGGACCTGGCCTGATGTCAGCTCCGGCCCACAGGAATCAAGGCCCCGTCAATGACTCGGCGCATGGGCGTATTTAACCCCACAATTCCGTTCTTCAAAGCTCGAGCGCGCCTAGGAGGGATGATCATAACAGAGCTCCGATCTTCGTTACGATTGATGGAGAATTTGGTGCACCTGTCTCCTGCTTTCTTGTAGTACCTCAAGGCTTAGGCAAATGCTCTTCAACGCCGAATAGAGCCTACCGACGCTGTCCTAAGCGCACTGTACAGGATAGGTCGATTCACAATTATTAGGCCCTGCTGGCAACCCACAGCTAATAGCTCTCTGCGGTCGATTTGCAGCTGCGGGCATTCTCGGTGTATCTGGACAAGTCGTCTCCACGCAGGTTTGCCTAGGACGCACGAACCACAGCCAGAACAATAGCCGCGCCCTAAGAGCGCGTCGCCAGCGGGTCAAATAATGCGATCTTCGCGGCTGACGATGAGCCGCCACGATGGTAGGGTTTGGAGCGGCAATGCAATATTAATACATGGTGGCCGTAGGACAAAGGTGTGGCACTCTGGCAGGAGCCGGAGGTCGTCGAGTGCAGGGTTGGGCTTCAAGGGCCGGTGGGTCGCATATCCGGATCCCTGATTCCCTGCAGATGGGCCGGGATAGTCGCCAGGGACCGTCACCAAGCTTACCAAGGACAAGGACCCGAGAGAAACTAGCCAACTCCCACGAAACCTTCAACCAACAGGATTGTTCCTCTTGGCAGCCGTTGCAAATTCATGTATTGTGCAGGACAAAGTACATTAACTGTGCGTTGTGATATGAATCGCTGCGAGTCGATTCAATGATCAGAATGGCCTTCCGAGTAATGATAGTTCTAGTTTGCCAAGATGAAAATTGGCCGGGTGATGAATGATGACTCTCTTCCGTTGTCGCAATTCGTGATTCGCCCCAATTTTCAACCATTAATATGCTTCGACCTAAAAGATGACGCTGCGGTTGAACTTCTTAGGTACTCCGTAGTCTTGTCAGCTTCGTGAGCTTAATCTTATCATCACCGCCCCCAAAAGCGAGGAAAGGGCGAAAAATAAAGATAACCAACCCCAGATCCGTTCAGAGCTAGAGCTGGGATCGAGCCGCGGAGATGGATCGGACGACTACTGCGAATAAGTCTCCTCTTTTTTCTTTTTAGCTGTTAGCAGCAGATCGGGTGTTGCTGCACGGCCCCCACAGTCTTTGCTATTCCATCTCGCCCTTTTTGAGATCGAAAGCTACAGCTTTCTCCACCGGATAGAGTACTAAGTTGTAGTGTTGTATAAAATTTCTCCTCTTGGCTCGAGTTCACAATGTCACGCCGACTCGGGCTGACTTCGTTACGGTGGCTGCCGAAGAAGACTCATGGATTCGCACACCTGATTACAGTAATCAAAGTAGATGACAGTCTGGAAACCGTAGGATACCTAACAGTGATCATAAACTAGTTAGCAGACCGCGTGAAATGGGAATAGCTGTTGTGAGCAAGGATTCAAAACCCCAGAAGCTAGCGTGGCCTCTTCTCACTGTCAACGTGAGTCTGTGATGATTACTCCGTATAGTCACTTTAAAGCTGCAAGCACAAGCAATCTGATCCACTCATGAGGCCATTGCTGAATAAACGACGGATCGTTTCAACGCTACTCTGTAAGCGGTTCCAAGGTTGGTGATAGTGGACGGGCGGAAGGAGGAATGAGTCAATAGTGCCACCGCCACCGCCCCAAACAGGAACAAGCCATGAGCAGATGGTGGATGGTTTAGAAGCATCCTGGAGTGGGACATTAGCTGTCACCTGGTCGCCGATGACCAAGGATAGCGGTCAATAATGCAAGTTCTCACAACGTCACGAGTCACGGCGCCAGTTATGCCGACTTCGGCATATTCCTTCTAGCCTCACCAAGAAGACGAAGTACTCCGTACAGCATTCGGACCATCGATCTTGCGCAGATAAAGACGCTCTCGTCCTGCGGAGATCAGTGGGTCGACGATGATTCGCCTCAGTGTCACGGAAAGGTAACACGCAAAGGCGCATACGGAGTCGTGGATTGTTGCATCTTCCTCCGCAGAGATTCGCATCCCAAGAGCACTCAGGAAGATGGTGATATACAAAGAGCCTCTCGATGTTCAGTGGTGATCATTGGCCAGGCTGGCTGAGACCACCTTGCATTATTGGGAAAAGGAGCGGTCAGATGCAACGATCTACGTTGAGTAGGATCTTCGCCGGGTCCACCTGGCGCCTGGACCACCAAAAATTTCGACGTCGATCCTAATGCCTGTCCTGAGCCAATTAAGCCCCGACAGACGGAGCCTAGTAGGATTTAGTAAACGGGAGGATTACGGAGTATGTCTCCCGTAAATCTGCAATCTGTAGATTCGAGATGCAATGACTGACTTCAGGAATTTTTTACTCGAATGACACGAAACTCGTTGCCTGGACCAGGTTGCAGCTATGTCGTCCTTGAAAAAGCGCCGAGAATATGATCCTCAGGAACCGAGATCTCCGGACGGGCCGTCGGAGATCTACCTAGACTGTAAAGTCGAATCTGATGGCAAAGCCCCGATAGGACGGAGGAAACAAGGACAAAGCTCTCTGGCCGTTTCTGTGTCATATGCGGACGAACCAGCCGCTTGAAATTGTTGCCACCTTTCCTTTGTTCAAGGGATTCTCTTGCCACCCTTTCACAGCAACCGAAATGACACGTTGTACTTCGTTCTATCGATAACATTGTACCGAGTACTCCGTAGATATCAGAAATTGTAGGAGAGCAATCATTCGACAATCGATAATCCCCAAAGGCACCAATCATCTTCGAGAAAGTCGAAAGTCGAGATGATTCGTATAGATTATTCGACGGGATTTGCGGAACAAGGGCGTCCGGCTGGTTGTGGAGGGTCATCGAGCAGGCCCACCCGTTCGCGAAGATGTCAGTGCAGCTGCAACCTTGAATCGCCATCGACAGATATGGCAAGACGTGGACATATTGATGCATTGGACCTTGGTACTGGGGTGGGCAAACTGGTGACTATTGAGCTCACTAGCAACGGGCGGAAAACGGATGCTTTGGACGTCAGGCGTCAACCCGTGGAGGCTGGGAGCCTCAGGCTGTCAGCAACAGCAGCCAGGTACAGAGTAGGACTCCGTACTCCGTACTATTTCTGCGCTCTTTTAGCGGGTACAGAGGTGATAAAGGCCGTGAAAGACGTCCCATGAGTGGATAGGATTTGTTTTGCGAGCAAAAAGGATCAAATGATCAAATGGCTCGGCAGTACTCCGTGGATTCGAGGTTGTACGGACGCGTAAGAGCATTCCCTTACCGGAGGGGCGAAACTCACTTGGTCATCTTGCACCTTCGCAGGTTGACTGACTGGTAGTTCCTCCAAGAGAACTGCCACAGCAATGTATCCGTAACTTTTTTATTGCAATGACCTGTCAAGCCTTCTTCCGAGGACTCCTCCGTATTACTTGATTTTCAACACCGACAGACTGGATGCTGCGGAGCACCCGCCTTGCTACCAGTACCGGCAAAAGTTGCTTCTTGCTACACATGCGTGGGATGGAAATCTAGATTGAGCTGTAGTCCGTACCGAGGACGGATAGCGGGCTGCAGACGGCTCCTGGTTCGGAATCACGATCCAGGCCTTTGGCAGGTGATCAGAGTTATCGTCGAATGACAGTAATCGTTATCGCCTCGGTGGAGATGGCAGCTCGCATCGACACATCACACCGTCGATCATGGACAGCCATGGTTCCTTGGCTTTGAGCTAATTGCATTCGTTGGGTCTTGGCGAGGAGCTGGCTACAGAGTACGGAGTACGTCGTCAGCAGAGCCACCCAACAAGCAGTCATTCTTCAGAAAATTCTTACCAGGGAAGCTTTTCTAGCTTAGCGGTGGACGGAAGGAAAAATCATCTTGACAAATGCCGGTGAATCGGCAATAGTGCTGTTCACCGAAGACGAGCGTCTGTCAGCGTGGCGTTCAAGGAGGATTCCTCACGAATAGCCCGGAAGATCCAGTGACCGGGGTCGTCGCGTCGGCCGTAAGCGGTAATTGCCCAGTGCCAACGATTGAAGAAACCGCGCCAATGAACGGTCAACGAGCAAGATCTCGATCGCCGTTCGCGCGCCATCGATGCACGGTGCCGGGGAGGAGAACGTGACGGTGGTGACTATTGAAGCTAATTCGGTTCTATCGAAAAGTCCCGTGCAACCGATCCTGTCGACTTTCCCCGACTAGGCGTCTTCGCTTGCGGGGCTGCACAGCGTCTTGGGTGACAAGCTGACACGCGAGCAGCAAGGCAGAAAATGGGATGAACGATCTGAACGATACCAGAATTATTATATTATCGATATTATGATATATATTATGATTCTCTTGACTTGTGATCAATGGCGTTGCCAAAGAATGTCATCAGGGAGTGCGTCTGTATGGGGAAGTATAACTCCATACCTCGGAGGACGGAGTGCTCCGTCCTCCGTACTTGCTACCATACTTTGAGATTAGCTAGTGGTGCCTTCCCTGTTAGGCCTGAGAATAGTCAATCATTCTTGCCAGATGGTTTTGACGGAGAATTTGATTTTTAACGAGGTTGAACGATGATTATTCCGCCAAAATTTTCCATCCCCAGGAGAAGATAGTTCCAAGGTTGCCTATGGAGTAGTGCGGTCCGTCCTGTTTTTAGGAGCCCGCAAAATTGGTGATCTTACTAATAATTCTCCGGTTGACTATATCAGCGTGAAAGAGGATACGGAGGAAAAGGGGCCAAATAAACCGGACAATTAATTAATTAATTCCTCCCGTCCATGATCCTTCCAATTGACTAATTAATTAACTATTATTACTCCGTACTCCAACACGGATAACTTGGATCATCATCACTATTGATTATGACCCTTGTTATGAGTCTACAGACGAGATTACTACAGACGGGATTTATTTGTAGACTTGGCGCTAGGCTAGCTAGTCAGAACGGAGTATACTTTATTATTTTTTTAATCTCTACAGGTATGATATTATTGGACAACAGAATTATACCGCAGCTTTTTTTTTAAATAGGTAGTTCCGAGCGATTCGCTCGTGGTTGATTAAAGACCTCGCCAAAGATTAGTGGCAGTCCCAAAAATTAGGTAGGTTAGGTTAGGTACCGACCTCCCTAACAACCTCACAACAAGGCTGACGGCTGCGCTGGGCAGGCATGGATGGTCTTGCATACTCCCAATTACACCAATACGGTTTAGTCAAGCTGGGTATTTGGAATTCTACCTGGTAACACCTAGCCCTAGCTACATAGGCAAGGGTAGGCAATGATCATGACAATAGCAATGGCTTGCTTCTTCTGCGGGGTATTCAACTGATCGATTACACGGGATTTCATGGTCACTACTTGTCGCTATGGAAGCAATGCTCTCTATACTCCATACACTGATAGGATAGGAGGATAGGAACATCACAGAACAATACCTTCGAGAGAGACGATGATGCTCAATCTCAACTAATTCTAGAACCCCTCAGTCAACAAGAACAGAAGACGATGGATAGAAAGACCAAAACCGTGAATCTCTTCGCTTCATAGGTGATATCGCATCCACCTATGTAGGACTCCTACCTTATGCACTACTGACAAATACCTCCAACCATCAAGTGCTTGAAACAGATTCCAATTGGTGTACTCTACCTGACCAGTAAAAAATAGAGTGTCATTCTTTTTGCCTCTCTTCTCTCAACCAGAGAAATAATAATCCAATCAGTAAGTCAGCTCATACAGCAGACATAGTCATCTCAATCCTTGATCGTTGACTCCTCTAAACAGGGCATATTCGTCATGCTAAGCTATATGAGATATACGGACCTATGGTTAAACAGGTCTGACTGAATCCAGATAATCCTGAGTTCTCAGTTCTTCAAGCAAATACAACACGACGACAATCTTGATACTTCATGCTTGATTCTTGACTCTTCCCAACCAGCTATGCTCGTTCGACGTAAGATGGTCAGATAGATGCGCAAATTTCCAATTAGCCAAAGGTCAGACTGAATCTAGGATAATTAGCCAAGTTATCACTCCATGACCTGATTCAGGGAATAGCTAAAAGCGTTCAAAACCATGAAGTAGGTGATTATTATTACCTTTAACAACGAAACGCGATAAAATAATATGGACTCCCTCCCTCTAGAATTTGGGCTTATAATCCGTTGTCTTTTTTTTTTACCTCATGAATTCTGATGTTCTCGATAACTAACTATCCTTTTTCAGTACTGTTAGTTAGAAGTACTTCTATATAGTTCTTAGTCAGAATAATAGATCGATCATCTTCCGTCCCTCCTCTTGTCACCTCACTACTCTTCTTCTCACTCTATGCCTGAAGTAGTGTAACTTATTGCCATGTTACTCAAGTCTATCGTTATTAGTTACAAAACGAGGAAGAAGAAAAGAAAAGAAAACACAGGGCTATACCTTTATTCTTTAAATATTTATCTGATCATGACCATTCTCTTTCTAGGAGACAAACCTCCACTCCATAGAAAAGTACGAATTTTTGCGCAAACCCATAGTCTACTAGGAAATACTTGGGGCTGTTCTTTTCTTTTCTTTTCTTGCTTTTTTTTGTCAAGAGATTTAAAGTTCTGTCAGCAAAATGTTTGCTTGTTGTGGACTGTACATAGAATCTGATACCTGGAATATGGCTCTGCTGTTCTGAAAGATCAATGTCAACAGACCGTTGACATTGATCCAACTCCAACTGCTATAATATAGCGCTCACGCAGCTCAGCTATGTCGATCCATATAATATGATCGTTGATTGTAAAGAATTAACCTGGCAACCAGATTGCAGGTCATGCAGGCATCGCATACTACGACCGCAAGGTTGCGAAGCGTCCCAACCTGTGTGTCATCACTGAAGCGTTTGTGGAAAGGATCCTCCTGAATAAGGCTGAAGATTGTGAAGTCCTGGTTATTAGCGTCCGGTTCACAGCGAAGGATGGTGTGCAGCAGACAGTATCTGCCGCTTCTGAGGTCATTCTCACATCTGGCGCCATAAGAATGCCACATTTGCTGGAACTGTGCACTCCAAACTCCTCCAACCTATGACATTGAACAGTCATCCATAATCTTAACGTGGGAGAGAATCTTCAAGAGCACAGATTAGTTCCATTCAGCTGGGAATTGCCGACGGGCAGCACTGCAGAATCACTTCTTCGCAACCCAGAGACTGCCCAGACGGCTCTGGCTTCGTGGCAGCAATCTGGTGCCGGACCGCCGAGTCTCTGCCTCCCCGTCTCTGTGTATATACATGCTGCTGCCAGTGCTGCAGGATGGAGAATTGCAAGGACTCATCCGGAAGTATCTCCTTGGAACCCTGACCTACACCGAACCCATGGCGTTCCTGCTCAAACCCGGCGGCCAGCAGCTGCACCATGACCAACGTGTCAGCAGTCTGGATACCACAGGAGAGCTTGACCGGGACCGGGTCCTGGTGAACTTCTATGTATCCGGCACGGCGGCCATGATGCCCTGCGACGTCGGTGATGTGGCGGATTTGCGACTGAAAGTCCACAGCTCCCGGAATCTTCGCCTTGTCGACGCAAGTATTTTCCTTCTGATCCCACGAGGAAATAACCGGACCACCGGGATGTGATTGCGGAAAAGGCAGCCGACATTATCAAAGAGACCGCAAGTCGGCTTCTGTTTGAGTCGATTATCAGACATAAATCCAAGTATATACATTTTGCTAGTATATATCAACTGGGTAATGATTTAGTTTCTTTGAACTACTTTATTAACAGGAGACAACATATCGAGCGTACGTACAGTACAGAAAGAACTATATCAGTCCATAATGCTCATGTGGAATATAACCATCCTACCGCCTATTCGTACTCAAGAACAAGATGCAACTCCCAATGATGACTATCGCGATGATGGTATAGACCACCTGAGTCTTCCACCCGCTTTGCACAAGCGCCGCCTTCCGACTGTACATGGTGACGGTCTTGACATAGATGGAAAACCCGCTGACGAGACAGGCCAGACTCATGCACCAGAGGACGATGCCTAGCGGCAATGCAATACGGCGCTCAGTTTCTGTGGGCGCCGTGCGGAGATGGAATGATATGACGATAGCAGATGACACGATGGCCAGATAGATAGCCAGACGCAGCCAGGACAGAAAGGTCCTCTCGTTAGCCAGGTGATCGCGCGCGTCTGAGGCGCTGTTCTCTAAGACGAGGGCGCCCAGCAGCGGACGGGCGAGAAAGAGGGGGCCTGCATCAGGAGGATAACTATCATTCTGTCAGCTGGTATCATTCGATATAAACGAGGCGGAGGCTTTCGAGTTGAGCCAGATAGTTTAAGAAGGGGGTGAACGCCCCAGAAAATGAATAGAAGATGAAAGTATATTAGATATCGCATATCAAAGATATATAGAGAAAAATGCACTAACGCAACAACAGACGAGTGATAACAAAGAATGAAATGCACACAAGCTCAATGCAAATAAACAGCCAAAAAAAAGTGCAAACTCCAATCGAAATAAAGGGAAAGAAAACTGGTATACTGGGCAAAAATTCGTAGTCTAGAGCTGAGGTACCACCTACTCTTCCACAATCACAGGCCTTGAGTTGACCGGGTTCACCAAAGGATTAAACCGGCGCCACAGAGGGCCTTCATCATCAGGCTGTAAGGTAGACATGTTTCACCACATCTTATGTCATATACACAAACTGTCCCAAATTCACATGCTGTATTGCTTCTACGGAAGCAGTGAGGTTAGGTGAGGTCATGTTCATGATCAATAAATGAATGGTTAGGTTGTGAGGCTAGACCTGAAAAGGTTGGGGAGGTTGACCACCTGGGCATGCAGGAGGCAATGGTCATGTGACTTCTTGGCTAACCTTCATTTTGTCCGCAATCAACTTTTCCGAAACTTGAGAGCGGAAAGTCTGAAAATGCACAAAATCCAACACGAGGTTTCTCGGTCATGTGACATTTCCTCTATAGGTTAGTTTACAAGTCACCTGATATACTGTTTAGTATTTTCTCACTAAAATTTCATTGTCTACTCCATGAAGTTCAGGAGCAGGAACTCAGTCTGTGAAATGCAAGGGGGTCTGGGTTACATAACATTTGCCTACATAGGCTAACTTAGTATATGATGATGCATTAATTCACGTGACTATATGGCGATCTACAGATTAGGTTAAGTTGAAGGGTTGGATGTTCTCCGCATGGACCTTCCTTGTCTGTCATCGATAACAGTTGCATCTAATCGGTGTGGTGCGGGGCTTGCGCATTTTGCTTCTTGGCGACCGGCAGAGAGAAAAAGATCAGCATTCGAAGAGCAGTACCCAATTGGATTATTCATGTCTTGCGGTGCGTAAATGGAAATTGTATTGTCTAGAAATTGTGTTGTCTAGAGATTGTATTGTATAGCCAGAAAGAAATCTTTTTCTTTCTAAATTGAGTTGGTCATCACGTCAGAAAAGCTTCTGAATCTGGAATCCGATGATAGACTCGGGCTTCCCGCTTGCTCCACTCTGCCTCTCGTCACTATCGGACTCTCAGGTATTCTTTCCAGATTCCCAATTCTTCCACCTTCAATTGCAACCGTCTGGTGCGATTGCTGCCCATATCGTACCGACTACGATGGTTTGTTTAGATCCTTGAACTCGACTATCTCAATGACTTGATGCTGTGCGGGGCGAGGCATTCGTGTAGTTGACTCACAATGGCGCCCGATGATGCTATCCTCACCGCTGAGCAATCAGATCCGCACAGTCGATCTTCCATGTCCGGCTCACCCCTGGCCCAAGCATCCATCGCTCGAGATCTGGCCCAGTATGCGGACGACGAAGGCTCCGATTCCCCTGACGATGACTCACAATCGGACGCATCAACGATGCGTCCGGTGAATAACGTGCTAGGCACGACCCCTCATTCCTTGGCCAGCTCATATCGTCGACCCAGTTTCTTCACGGCTGGGCCTCGTGGCACCGTCGTTCCTCACTCTGTCGACCAAGACCAACCTCTGTCTCGTCACGAGAGAGAGCAGGCTCTTGAAGAAGAGAGGGATCTCTTGAGTGATAACAACATCATCCCATCGGATCGCTCCCGGATGGATACTGGCAGCAATCTGCAAAAGAAGATCAGTGCCACCTTTTTGCAGAGGCCTTCTGTCAATCGAGCGGTTGATGAGGAGGCTGAGGCCCCCAGCAATGGTCTGCGAGACAATGCCCCTCCGACAGAGACGACGTCCCTGCTAAGAGGTTCGGATCGTGCTGGTCCCGCTGACCAGTCCGAACTTGACAGACAATGGGAGGAAGCTGTGATGGCAGGCCTGATCCAAACCAGCTGGAAGAGGGAAGCACAGGTCATCAGCAAATATTCGATCCCCCTCATGGTGACCTTTCTACTCCAGTACTCATTGACAGTTGCCAGTGTCTTCGCAGTAGGCCATCTGGGCACGGCCGAATTGGGTGCAGTGAGCTTGGCCAGTATGACGGTCAGTATCACCGGTTCTGCAGTTTACCAGGGCCTTGCCACCAGCTTGGATACGCTGTGTGCGCAAGCATATGGGTCGGGAAAGAAGAAGCTGGTCGGGCTGCAAATGCAGCGAATGATCTATTTTCTCTGGGTCGTCACGATCCCAATAGCCATTCTGTGGCTCCTTTCAGACAAGATCCTGGTGACTATCATACCCGAAAAAGAGGTTGCCATGCTCGCAGGCCGATATTTAAAGGTGGTCATTTTGGGGGCGCCTGGATATGCATGCTTTGAGAGCGGCAAACGATTTGTCCAGGCACAGGGCATTTTCACCGCATCTCTGTATGTGCTTCTAATCTGTGCACCGTTGAATGCCTTGTTGAATTGGTTCTTCGTTTGGGTATGTAACTGGAACCGCATCCGTCTCTCGTTCGAGTCAATCTGTCGACTAACTTGATAAGAAACTTGAATGGGGCTTCATTGGTGCCCCCATTGCCGTGGCCATCACACAAAATCTTCTGCCATTATTCCTATTCCTTTACGTTTACTTCGTAGCTGGTCGCGAGTGCTGGAATGGTTTTACGTGGAGAGCTCTACAGAACTGGGGGCCCATGATCCGCCTTGCTCTTCCGGGACTCATCATGGTTGAAGCTGAATGTCTCGCCTTTGAGCTTCTGACGCTGGCATCTTCCTACCTGGGAACGACGGTTCTTGCGGCGCAATCCATTCTGAGCACCATTACTACCCTCACCTTCCAGGTTCCATTCCCCTTGTCAATCGCCGGTAGTACCCGAGTCGCGAACCTGATCGGCGCCACCCTCGTTGGTGCCGCTCGTACCGCGGCGAAGGTCAGCTTGAGCGGTGCCGTCATTGTCGGCTTGATGAATATGACCTTACTTTCTTCATTGCGTTCATATATCCCACGGCTCTTCACGTCAGACGACGAAGTGATTGCGATGGTCGCAAGGGTCCTACCTCTTTGCGCAGCTTTCCAGCTCTTCGATTCCCTTGCCGCTAACTGCAACGGGATCCTGCGTGGACTGGGCCGGCAGGAAATTGGAGGCTATGTGCAAGTTTTCTGCTACTACGCGGTTGCGATGCCGATCAGCATGGGGACCACCTTTCTGCTCAATTGGTCCCTCATGGGCTTATGGAGCGGGGTCGCCATCGCGCTTTTCCTCGTCGTCTGCATCGAGGGTGTCTTCCTCAGCCGGACGAGCTGGCAGCGATCCGTTGACGAGGCTCGCAAGCGCAACGCCATGGGCTAGTCAATGTTCTCCAGACCAGAAGCCTCGTCGAGCCGAAAGAACTACATACAGTCCTTTTGCACATATAAAAGGCATATACTAACTATGTGTAGACCGGCCACCCCAAAATCACCGTACAGGTATCTATCTACGTATGATTGCATGATTATTTGTTACGAGCAAATGGTGATGATTTGGATGTTTCATACCGAAGAGCTTTTTCTTTTCCGTTGCTTTTCATCTTTTCTGATTTCAGAGTGCTGAAAATTATAGCTAGAGTTTGAAGTTGGATAGATATTTTCCCACTCTACTGCATATATATGCATACATATCTACATATTTACATGAATCTAGATCCGATCTGAGCTGTTCGATTTCTACTCCTATTTCTTCCTGCTCAAAGAAGAAAAGGCGGGAATAAAGTCTTGCAAATCATAGCACAGAAACGCCCAGATATCATATACATGCATGATGGGAAAAAAAAATCAAAAGATGATAGGAACAAAACCCAGCCCCAGGAAAAAAAATTGTGCGCGAATGATTTTTTTTACCCCCATTCTCAATCAACCGACACGTGAACATAGGTAGGTGCAAGTTCAAAAGAACAAGACTAGATAGACATCTGCAAACAGCGCAAGACTCCCTAGGTAGCTAGCTTGGCTAGTTGGCTAGTATTCGAGAATGGCCCACGTGTTCTCGTCCACGGTCGAGAATATCAATCCTGCACTGAGCAGCTCGTCTCCTGCCCTGGTCACCTCTGTCACAGGGACATTCAGTTTCGCCGAGATCAATTGCACGTGCAGACCTTCGTTACTCTGCGGCTCGCTTTTCAGCAGGTTGTACACCCTTCGGGCGGCAGGTGACATGGCAGGCAGAGGGCGTCCCTGTCCGGCACCAGCGGCGCCATAGGGGTCGTGAGATACACCACCACCCATCCCAGCAGCTGCACCTTTCGCCGCTCCTGCTCCTGCTCCTCCAGCAGCAGGTGGAGGTCCCCGTGTGAAGAAGAGGTGGATGGCCGTCGCCTCGAGGAAGTGATAGTGCAGCTCGTTGATGTCCGTCAAGGGCCGGACAGTGTGCGCGGCCACGAATCGCTTATTCCCAATCGATTTGAGCTTGCCCAGGACCTTGACGAAGCCGTTCAGCTCGACCTTGACTTTCCCTGACGAGCCCGCTTTTGCGCCATCCACCTCCATGTTATCGTCCATTCCAGCGGTGGTTATGTCGACCCATAACTTGGCCTCGACTTCGCCCGTCCCGTCGTCGATCTTGTATGTGACATTCGTGCTCTGGGAGCTGATGTTGCGTACTTGGCCGACAAAATAGATGCTGCCGATGTCGGCGCCGTCGATCTGGAAGTTCGCTTCAGGGTAAGGCTGCGTGGCGTCCAGGATCTGTTTGATCGTCACGGGGCGCAGTGTGTTGTTGTCCACTTGCTGAGGCCGAAGTTAGTAGGACGCAAGAAATGGAATTGCGGACGATTGCAAGGATCGAAAACGATGGAGATTGACAGAGCTGGATATAGAAGGAAACTATAAAAGTTCTTGCAAACGTGGACTTACTCTCCCCGCAGCTGGACTGTTCATCTCGCCGGGCATGAATCCTCCGCCGCTCATGCCACCTTGCGCACCGTACGAGGTGGTGGTGTAATTCCCGTAGCCACCATCTGTGGAAGACGCATCAGAGAAATGAGGGAAACAAAAAACCGCAAAAACCAAAGGACAGCTGACTCACCCATTTTGCCTGTTAATGTGCAGCTCGCTCAGTGAATGTGTCAATGGAGCTCAGGGTCGTGTTGTGCCTCTCGTCTGGCCCATATGTCTCTTTTTGGCGGGACGTGTCGGGGCGCGTCGCGGGGAAGCCGAGTTTGTTGTGTTTGCACTTTGCAGCATTCCCCAGCCAGTGCCTCACCGCCTTCGGATCTGGTTGAAGTTTTCATGATGCTGGTAAAAAAAATCCATGAACTGGTGAAGCATTATTGATTACAACCACTTTGTGTTTTTTAAATCAAGACAGAGTGCAGAATGCCTCACCGGGCGGCCTCGCCGGCCGCGTCCGAAAATGAGTTTGACATTTCCAATGCTCTTTTCAAAGACGACGGAGACGAGGAAAGCTGGGGCCAGACGAAGCCGAAACCAAAGGCAATACCAGCGGAGAACCTGAATGTGCTCGACACAGTTGAGAATGGTGACGACAACGAGGATGGCGACGACGATGACGATGAGGCGTTTATTGCCGCAACGCAGGCTGCCGCCAATCGCAAGGCGTCAAATCTCAAGGGCAGAACGGTCAAGAAAGGCGGCGGTTTCCAGGCCATGGGTCTGAATGCCAATCTCCTCAAGGCCATCGCCCGTAAAGGATTCTCTGTCCCGACTCCGATCCAGCGCAAGACGATCCCGGTGATATTGGACGATCAGGATGTCGTTGGCATGGCGCGTACCGGTTCCGGAAAGACCGCAGCTTTCGTGATTCCCATGATCGAGAAGCTCAAAAGCCACAGCAGCAAGATGGGCGCGCGAGCGCTGATCCTGTCGCCGTCGAGAGAACTGGCTCTTCAGACCCTGAAGGTCGTGAAAGAACTCGGGAGGGGGACAGACCTCAAGGCCATACTGCTGGTTGGTGGAGACAGCTTGGAGGAGCAGTTCGGCCTCATGGCGGGAAATC
Organism: Rasamsonia emersonii CBS 393.64; assembly: GCF_000968595.1. NCBI lineage: Eukaryota > Fungi > Ascomycota > Eurotiomycetes > Eurotiales > Trichocomaceae > Rasamsonia > Rasamsonia emersonii. The sequence continues at coordinate 10,473 of NW_013563002.1, read as the reverse complement.
CTGACATTGTCATCGCAACACCTGGGCGATTCCTGCATTTGAAGGTTGAGATTGGGATTGGACCTCTCCAGTATCAAATACGTCGTGTTTGATGAGGCAGACAGGCTGTTCGAGATGGGTTTCGCAGCTCAGTTGACGGAGATTTTGCATGGTCTGCCCCCGACGCGACAGACCCTCCTCTTTTCTGCCACGCTGCCGAAATCGCTCGTTGAATTTGCTAAGGCTGGTTTGCAAGAGCCCACTCTTATCCGTCTGGATACTGAGAGCAAAATTTCTCCGGATCTTCAGAACGCTTTTTTCAGTGTCAAATCAGCAGAGAAAGAAGGAGCACTGCTCTATATTCTCCATGAAGTCATCAAAATGCCCACTGGGCCTACAGAAGCTGCTCAGAGGCTAAAGGAAGAGGAAGCCAATTCAAAGAAGAACTCAAAGAAGCGGAAGAGGTCAGAGATGGAGAAGGCAATCAACACGACAGAATCGCCGACGAAACACTCGACCATTGTATTCGCGGCGACGAAACATCATGTTGACTATCTCACGTCTCTGCTTCGAGAGTCTGGCTTCTCAGTGTCATACGCCTACGGTTCGCTTGACCAAACGGCCCGCAAGATCCAGGTGCAGAACTTCAGATCCGGTATCACAAATATCTTAGTCGTTACTGATGTCGCTGCACGAGGTATCGATATACCCATTCTAGCCAACGTTATCAATTACGACTTCCCCTCTCAGCCCAAGATTTTCGTCCACCGTGTTGGTCGAACTGCCCGAGCTGGTCAAAAGGGATGGAGTTACAGTCTTGTCCGTGAGTCAGACGTTCCTTACCTTCTTGATCTACAGCTCTTCCTTGGACGGCGACTCGTTCTGGGCCGAGAGTCTGAGCAGGTGAACTTTGCACAAGACGTGGTTGTTGGAAGTTTCCCAAGGGATACTCTTTCTAGCCATTGCGAGTGGGTCACAAAGCTCTTAGATGACCAAGCGGATCTCCAGTCGCAGCGAAATGTGGCTATGAAGGGCGAGAAGCTCTACATGCGAACAAGAAATGCCGCCTCACTGGAGAGTGCCAAACGAGCGAAGGAGGTGGTCGCTTCTGATAATTGGATGGCACTACATCCTCTCTTCAACGATGAAGCGAGTCAGATGGAAGCTGAGCGCGAGAAAATGCTCGCTCGCCTGGGAGGTTATCGCCCGCCAGAGACGATATTCGAGGTTGGTGCCAGACGTACCGGCAAGAAATCAACCGACGAGGCCATTGATATGATCAAGAGGGTACGGTCCACACTGGACTCCAAGAAGCAGCGTGCGCGTGAGGCTGCGGAAAAGGAAGCCCGCGCACAAAAGGACAGTGAGGAAGAAAACAAAGAGGCCCTCGCAGAGTTCTCCAGTGACGACGATAGTGATAATGATAACGCGGCTGAAGGCACAGCGGATATGTCCATGGCATCTGACTCCGAGCTTGAAGTCACATTCTCGTCCTACTCGCAGTCTGGAAAGTCCAAGTCGAAGAAAAATGCAACTTCGACAACTTCCTTCCAGAATCCAGAGTACTTCATGTCATACACCCCGGCTAATCACAACCTTGCAGAGGACCGAGCTTATGGAGTCCACTCTGGTTCTGCTTCGAATTTCGCCCAGGCCTCGCGGGATGCTACTATGGACCTGACCGCGGACGAGAAGGCCGGGTTTGCGGAACCGCGCTCCATTATGCGCTGGGATAAGCGACACAAGAAATACGTCTCGCGACGCAACGATGAAGACGGATCCAAGGGCGGCACTGCACTCATCCGCGGCGAAAGCGGGACCAAGATCGCAGCCAGCTTCCGCAGCGGACGATTCGAGGAGTGGAAGAAGAGCAAACGACTAGCCCGTCTGCCGCGGGTTGGTGAAACCGAGAACTCGACCCTGGCCGCCGAGCTGAACGCGGCGCTCTCGGGACGGAAATACCGACACAACAAGCAGCAAGCGCCCAAGCCACTGGACAAGCTGCGCGGCGACTACGAGAAGAAGAAGAAAAAGCTCGAAAAGGCCAAGGAGCGGCAGGCCGCTAGTCTGGAAGGTGCTGCTGCTCTTGCGAGCCAGAAGGCGAAGAACGAGCTGCGGAGTAATGAAGATATCCGGAAAGCGAGACAGCTGAAGGAGAAGAGGAAGGAGAAGAACGCGAGACCGTCTAAAAAGAAGAAGATTCGTTGATAGACGGGGAATTCCCTGAAAGAAAAAAAAAGAGCGCCCTGGTGGTTGCAACACATACATGTACTGTACATACATAACATGCATAGTTGAATTCCACCAATTGATTTACTGGATGTATATGCATGGCTATAGGCGATGCCATTATCTAATCTGCGTATAATACGGATTAACTAGGTACAAAAAAAGCCCCAGCCGTAGCGTATTCTCAGGGTCGCCTCAATATTACAGGCTCGGGCGTATGTAGGTACAATAAGGGTTAAGTGTCAAATGAGACTATGGTATCAGAGTGAAGAAACAACACAAAAAATGATATTAACAAAGCAAGATGTAGAATGGCTGGTACTTCATCCGATGCAAGCAAGGAACGCCGATGCGAACGCAATCAGGCTCACAGCATGCGCCTGATCTGCTTCTCTTCCTTGAACTTGTCGAATGTCGGGGTGCCAAAGTGGCTCCACCACTCGAACAGCATGGTCTCGCAGATGAGCTTGAACCAGGGCGTGAATTTCAGGTCGGGTTGCCGGAACATCTGCTTGAGCTCGTCGGCGGTGACGTATTTGGTGTCGCGCACCTCGTTCGGGTTGACGTTGAGATCGACATCCGCTTGGATGAAGAGGATGTAGTCAACTGCAGCAGACAAAAAAAACAACCATTAGCACACAACTACTCTCTCTCGGAGATATTTTTTTGTCCAACTCACTCTCATGTTCGCCCCATTTCCCATCGCTGGCCGCCTTGTAGTGGATCCGGGTCAGGAACTCGAATTTCTCCAACGGCACCTGCTCCGCCTTGATGCCCAGCTCGTGGTTTAGTTTCCGTTGCGCAGCTCGCTTCACGCCCATGATAGCCGCCTCGAGCTCCGCGCCAGTTTCACCTGCTACCCCCAGCGGGTGCGAGCAGCACGTGTTCGTCCACATGTCCGGGAAGGTGATCTTCTCCGAGGCGCGCTGCTGGAGAAGCAGGCGCTTGTTGGAGTCGAAGAGGAAGACGGAGAAGGCGCGGTGCAGGAGGCCTTTGTCAATGTTGGTCATCAGGTGGCCTATTCATTATCACAGAAAAAAAGTTAGCCAGTATATTCTCGAATTTCCAAATTTTCCATCTGCAACTACATCGAGCGAGAATTTCACGAATTGTGGCCTCACTTACAAGTCTTCTTGCTCGCGCTACCAATCGGCTTGTCATCATTATCCAGGACGATGCAGACCTCGTCCATCAGGCGAATCTGCTCCTCATCGTACCCTTCGAGCTCCCCGCCATCGCGGACAGATCGCACATTGCTGTTGGGGGAGGGCAGGACGGAGCGGGCCAGAGAAGTGTCGACGTCCGGGAAGAGCGTCACGACGTTCTCTGCCGTAATAGTCTGAGTCTGGGTTACTGTCGTCGTGGCGCTCATCTTGGACGGTGGGTTGAAAAAAGGGGTCACAGCAATTGGCGGGGAGTGAGAGGAAATGAACGGTTATCACGAGCGGTTCTCCGAACGGAGTACAATAACGCCCTTAATTGGTGGGCCAACACGTGGGGTGTGGCCAGGAACCGGTCGAGCGGTGAGGGATGGCAGAACAGGTCGTTCCCCACCGACTCGGAGGATATGGACACAGGAATCAATCAAGTTCAGGGCTGAATTGATTGATCATTTTCGATGCTCGTATTCATATTAACAGAATAAATATTCCCATGAGAGGGAAGAGAAAACATTTCTTGGAAATTAATATTTGTGACTTGATTTGTCCGATTTAAAAATAACCTGTTTGCTGCCCACAGTCAAATATAAATTAATATATAACTGACTCATGCAAACGCCACGAGAATATCGTCAAGTATGCAAGAATTTCCCGCTCTTGACCTTTGAGCCGCCGTTTATTTGATGTCTCGCATATGATAACCAAAATTAACTGTTTTGGAATCGGTGGTCTGGCATCTTGCTCCGTTACAAGGATGCTTGTCCGCCTACATACAATTGCCTACTAGGTAAGAATAGAACGACTGGAAACAGATAATGCCTAAGAGATTGAGTCGAAAAAAGCGGAGTTTTTTTTTGACAATCTGGGAAGATACTTCGGTTGCTTCTCGCCTAGCTGACGAATGCATTAACGTCTAGATTATTTGCTTTGATCAAGCTTAGCATATATAGATAAAAGGCAGTACGGTCCAAGATCAATAATGTAATGCTGTAGCAAGTAAAGATCTGTTGAATTTGAAGAGCTAGTTATTATCGTAAGTATAAATACAGCATGTACTATGCAGTCCTATCAAAAATTCATAATCATTACTTAGGAAGTATCTTTATGGGCGCAAACTTCAATCACCAGCTACGTACAGGCTGTTGCAATTAATTTAATCCCAACACAAAAAAAGAGAGGAACAAAAGCGTTATTTTTTTTTTCGTTTTTAAAGAAAAATCGCACCAAAGCTACTCCTTCACATCTCAGGGAATTAATTATTTAATCTACACACTTTACAGAGTACGCTATTATAAAAGATAATACGACTTGACATGGATCCCCAGGCATGTGAAAAATATGACATGTCTGATGTGTTTATAACAAATTCATTTTTTTAATATCCATATCAGCCAGTCAGCTACTAGCTACACTGTACATATTAAAGAACAATGTAGTAAACCTAATCTGGAATAGAAAGAATTGATAACGATTAGTACATACAAGCCGATATATTAAGAAGCTAATAATGATATGCCTACGTACATATGTAGGTAGAAAGAAAGCCTTTTCTTTTTGAGACAGTCAATCCAAATATATATCCTCAGTTGCCCGGAATATGACCTGTCTATCAATTGACAGGATCTTGAAACAGCCTAAGTATCTGCTATGACTATTACTCCATATATATGGAGTAGCGCATGATCCTATAAAACGGTAACTATTCAATTAAGGTTTTTTTTTTAATTTTTCGCTTCCAATTTAACTTGAAAGTTTCAACCCTGTCATATGGTAATATTAGATTACTTTATTAGTTTATATTCACCAGTTTGGGATCCGCGTAAATCCCCTAATGGTTTTCTGTCACTGACATACGTCATGATCTCGTCCATATCCATGTCAGTGGGCCTCAAACTCTATAGGTAATAAGGTTAGGAGAATAATAACAATAATAGAAATAATAGTAAAGCCCAAAGAGGTGCCATGTCGCGAACGAACGTGAATTTACCTTTTTGGATGAACGGCAAAATCCCACCACATATGTACTGTGCATTATTCTAATTATAACGGTTGACAGAACGACATGTAATAACTACTCTATACTGCTTAAAAGTTAGGTCCCCCACATATCATAGAGGTGTCAGTCTTAAGTCGTTTGTTTGTCACTTTTTTAATTCTTTAACCTGCATATTTTCGCATATTCCAGATAGAGTTTAGGGAAGGGGGATATTCCGTCCACTACCAGCTAAGTTACAGGTTAGCTATGGACGCTAAATCATGGCTGTCGCGGTCCGCTTTTTGACATGTCTCGTGAACCCGGACTATATTACTGCTAATCGGCAACATAGTTAGCTAGTTTCTCCGTAGTAGTTTCTCCGTTCTGAGCACTACTACGGAGTTACTCCTTCGGGGTGGGGGGAGATCTGGAGTCTAGACAGGACTAGTTTGTTCCGTACATTGTTAGTTTGACCCTGAAGACTTGTTTGGAACGTTTGGAACTGCTATTTAGCCAAGTTAGGGCTCGGGGTACTCCGTGTCTAGACCGAGGGATCATCGTCACAATATAATTCCCCAAAAATCTGCCTTCACGTCGGTAGGGCAGTGGACGGAGTTTACGGGTATACCGGGAAGATAAATTATATTTAGGTTTCTGATATGTATGGATGGAATAGTGTCTAGCTAGCATCGTGTATTCCGTACCCTGCCCTCTATGAGGTATTAATCCCTCCATTGACCAACAATCGTCGCGCTAATTAATTAATTTGAATCCAAATAACCCTACGGAGTATGTAGGACGGAGTATATTCCCTGTCACCCTCTGCTCTTCTTCACAGGTCCTGCAGATCCTGGCAGGCCGGGGAGACTGCACTCCCAACTGGTCCAACGGAATAATACCCAGCCGGTTACTATCCAGGGGTTGCGTCAGGGTGTCGTCTGATCGTGCTCCATCCTAATCCAGTCAGAAGACGCTGGACGAAAGGCTTGTTGGTAGCGCTGCTCCCTAGCCCCCATTGTACAGGTCATCGCGGGCGCTGGTTGGCTTACCTGTGCAGGGATCGGGAAAGCGGTCGATATCTGTGTCCTGCTGCTTGTGGCAGGCTTGACAGATGCCGTGAAACTGCAGTGTGCATGCATGTACTCCGTACAGAGTACAGAGTGCTCCAATCTCCATCAGTTGTCACCGTAGAGAGTAATCCGTACTTGTACGGAGTACTCTATGTGATCGAGTGTCGGGGAGAATCTGCTTGTCTCACGTGGCCTCAATCTCTGTACGGAATAGCTCTGGGTAATTATTAGGCCACCGGTTTGACGGCTGTTTTTTCCGGTCCAAGCCACGCTCTACCAGGGTCCTATTCAGGGTCCTATTCAGGGTCTCAGGCGTGGAAATTAGCCAGCCCAGATGCCGGCCCGGCTCGCCTGGTGTACCGTGCTCGCAGTGATCTTCAACATCGCACACGAAGCCGCGATCCCCCCGCGCATTATGGAGTAGTCGATGGGGGCACCCGGAACTGACAGGCGCGGCAGGCATGACAAGCCTGACAGGGCATTGTTCCCAGGCGCCGTTGAACCTAATACAGAGTAAAATTGCGATTAGACGCGCGCCGTTGTTAGGTAATTGACAATTAGACCTAGGGCTGCCTCACCGTTCAGCTGCTTGGCCAACATCCCAGTCAGGAGCTGCCACGAGGTTGACGTGTTGATATGAGACAGCCGCTCCAGCCTGGATCATCGACGTAGGGTTACCTGGAATGGGCTGACCCAGAAAACGCAAACCGGGAACCAATACGAACGATACGCTCACCCGTGAATCGTGTTGGGAGACCCAAAGCGAAAACCCCTGCCCTCCTTTGCTGCTAGTGGCATTACAGGTCGCATTTGGGCTCCAAGCTACACCGGATGTAGCACAGCTGAACAGGGTCTCCCTACGTACGCAACGCTCCCGGCTCCGTAGCCATGGTGAGGTCCCTTAATAACGATCAGGGTTGTCTTAATTCTTGTTGCTCCCAGGACGGTCTAATTAATAATTTAATAACGACTTTCCGGACTCCGGACCCATGTCAGCACCATAGTTCGTCCGAGCTAACTTGTCCTGGGTAGAGGCGGTCAATTTGGCAATCTTGATCGTGTTCCCGAGCTCCAGGCTGCTGGATGCAGGGTCTGTTGACGTTTAAGTGTCTAAATAATCGTCCAAGTTCCTGCCACGGCCCACTCGTTCTTCAAATTGTAACCCTTTTTGATTATAGCCACGTCTCGAGGCGAGCCGGAACTCATGCTAGCGGATCGACGAGACCAGATTTGAGGATGTTTATGAGTTCAAGGTACGGAGTATTAGTCTCGCCCCGTCTGTCTTAAAAACGGTGCCCTACTCTGTAAAGAGAAAAGAGCCCGAGATCGATATAGTGTTGTTTTTGCGCGTGACTTGGATGCACCGCCAGTGGAAGGATTGGCAAATAAGCCTTCGCTTGAATCCCCAGGCGCCAAGGAGTGACTAACCAAGCGCTTTAAAAGGCATAAAACAAAGCCGGAAAAAAAAAAGGCAGTCTTCGTAGTAAATCCCAGACCAATGATTAAGAGCTCACACGCGCAGCGTAACATACCCTTTCCCAATGAAGAGTACCTCTTAACCTAAAAGATATGATAGACTTGGCGCCTAGGCCGCCCTGACTGCACGACTTTGCATCGGGGTCGGCGCGACATTGTCAACGATGATGCAAAATGATGCCGGTCTGATAAGTCAGCAGCAAGAAGAATCGTGGTAATATTCAGATGCAATGCCAAATAAAGATAACAAAACAGTAGTAAACAAACCAACACGACGTCTAAAATTTGTAGGGAAGCCAGCTTCCACACTTTACGGGGCAAAGCTCCAGCCCCTCATACATGATTTCAATGCATCAGTGAACTATCGATCCACTGATTTGCATGCAAGAAAGACCTTCAGATTCGGCCCCCAAAGACGTAGATCTCAACAAAAATAATTCAACAAACTAAAAGAAGAGAAATTCACTTTAGATTGTCTTTAGATGGATGCATGGGACATGCAAATGAGAGTTGTGTGCAGACAAAGGAAAGACAAAAAGAAAAAAGAAGCGATTTGCAATGCCATCTCCGCTTGTACCCCAAAGTCTCGTAATACAACCAAAAAGTCCAAGCTCGAGGGACGTAGATGTGCGATACAATGCCAAAATTCCCGAAAGATACTGATATCTCCGTGGATACACATGGATACCCGTTATCCGAACTCTGTCCAAGAGGCAATGGAGCGGTATGCACACCGAACCTTCCGAATCTCACTGTGCCGCTTCTGCAATGTTGTGTCTAGTCTTTTGCTCGTACAATGCGGGAACTGGACAGGAAGTTGCGCTAGCCATCCAGGACTATGCCGCAGGAAGCGTTACACCGCGGTTAGAGGGAGGCACAAATAGGCTGAGTAGAATCCACGTTATGTCGTTTGCTCCGACAATCATTGCGGTGCCTACCATATCCGTGTCAGTTGCTGCGCATCGAAGTGACTTGGATTCGGATCCGCAAAATTTACCTGTATAAAACGTCCTGACGAGCGAAACGATGTCCGCAGTATTCACAACCGAAACGTTTGACCCCGTCATGAACCTGCAAAAGATCGTTAGCATGGCGTTTAGAGGAATAGACCTAACAAAAAGTTGGACTGACACTGGTGCTAGTGAAATGACGCTTGAGATCCGTCTTCCGTCCAAAGTATTTCCCACAGTCATTGCAACAGTGTTCTCTTCTGTGGTTAGGATCATGTTTTTTCATGTGCTCGCGGCAGTTCGACCGTCTGGTAAACATATTGCCACACACGGTACACCGATACTTGACATTCCCTGGCGACACAGACCGTCTGGGGCCTCTGAGCCTGTTTGATCTCCTCCTGTTCGTCGTTCCCGCCGGGGATGACTCGGGGGAGGCGGAGCCTTCGACGGACGACCCGCTGTTTGCATCCAGCTCTGTAAGTCTACCATCACCAGACGCATCTGCCGCTTGATTAGCAGAGTATCGCGGGATACCTTGTGCATGCTCTTCACCATGCGCATCCGAGAAGAACGGAATGTGAGACACGTTCCTCATCTGAACCCTCGATGGCGTATTAGTCTGTGCCTGGGACGTAACGGGCCATTCTCCCGAAACTTGATGGTAAACTGGGATACTATTTTCTTGAACTCGGACGTCAGGACTGTAGGATAACAGCGAGACCACGTCGTTAGTGGTAATGCCCGAACAGCCCATCAAAGATGGATTGCCCGCAGGACAGGGATTGTATGTCTGATAAGATGGAACTGGGTGATATCCCGCACTCAAAGGCGGACTGGAGAAACTTTGTGTCGATATGGGATGGTCAGGCCAGCCATGCAGAGGCGCTGGCACTGATCGATCATCCCTCAACTGACGAAAAGGCAATTCCACTCCACCATGGTAGATCCCAAGTCCTACTTCTTGCTGGGAATGACTAATGGCGACATTCACATCCAGACAGGCTTGTGAGGAGAATGGGTAAGAAATCGTCCTATTGAATCCGGCTGTGGTTTCAGGAGAAGCACGTCCATCTGGAGGGGCCATGAGAAATGACTGCTGAGTCCCCTGCATGGTGAGAGAAACGAAGCGGCAAAGATAGATAAATGAGAATGTTTCGACTAAAATTAAATAGTTTGAAACTGAAGAGAACAGGTAACACGCTGCTAGAGTGTTCCTTAATTCTCTCAGAAACTTGAAGAAGAATGAGGTCAAGAGGAGTATATAAGGCGGTAAGGTGGATTAACACAAGACAGCCAACTTAATAGAGTGGCTATAATCGAAGTATATGGCGGCTGAGGGGAATAAGTCACCGTAATAACTAATGACGAAGTTCAAGACGATGGACTGGGGGATCCATGGCGTTAAGGTGCCATGGGGGAGGCGGGTAAGGAGGCAAGAAAAAAATTATGTCAGAACAGGCAAGGCAGACTCTAAGAGAAGTACAGAGTACGGAGTAACAGGCTCTCATTCAGCCGTTTCTCTGGCGTCCCGCCAAATAGGCGCGGTACCTCCATGACCCTGCAAGCTTAATTAGCGTCTCATTCAACTTTGTGATCCGGAAGGAAATATCGGGCGCGGAGACAGTTCTGAC
>NW_013563003.1:0-2435 GCF_000968595.1 Rasamsonia emersonii CBS 393.64 | reverse complement strand
AAGCTTGACAGGTGCTGAAGGGCAGCAAAAAGCTCGAGAGCTTGAGCAGCTGCAGGAATCATCTCAACGACCTTGGAGGCCACCAAGATGCAGTAATTGCAATCAAGAAGGCCATAATTGGCTTAAATGCCCTAGTAAATAGTCCCTCCTTATTTATATAGTCAAATATATTGAATTTTGTTGCACAAAAAAGCTTCATCTGCAGGCATTGTTAGGCGCTTTCAGCCGTGGTTGGGGTGGCAGCTCGGTGTCCGATTACGTTATAAGTAATTAATTAATAATCCTTATTAAAGAGGGTAAAGGGTTCTATACTAGACTATAATTAGGCTAGTAGTTCTTATAAGTAAATAAAATAAGGTATTATTATACTAATAGGGTAGGAAATAACTAATTAAATTAATTACTTGTAAGAGAGGATATTTATAAAATTATTGATTATAATACCTTAGAAAGGGTTATTAATAAAGGTTTAAAAGGGAAATTTAAGTTATCTCTATATTCTTAGGACTATAGGCTACTCTTAGGTTTTATTATCTAAGTACTAATATAATATAATAATAGAAATATATATAGTAATACTATATTAACTATAAGTATTAGTAATAATATGCTATACTAAATATAGAAATAGCTTATCGTAGTCTTAAAGTATTTTTTTAAGACCTAGTACTAATCCTTAATATTTATAGTTTAATTAATAGCTATTATAATAGGGGGAGGTTATTTTAAAAAGGATAAAAATAGTATCTTTATATCTATTAAGGTTAGCTTACTATAATATTATTAATAACTAAATATAAGGTTTAAGCTATTAATTTAAAGAGGTGCTAAAGGTATTATTAGCTAATAAAGAGGTATATAAAGAATAAGAGGTAATATTTAATTATAAAATTATAGTATTAAGAAATTAAAGGAGTAAATAAATTATTAATAATTATTATCTTAAAATGGGGTTCTAATTATAGAAATAAAGGTTATATAGTTTATTATAATTTCTTAGTCTTCTTTTTATTTAAAGGAGTAATAAGTTTATAATAATCTTATAGTAATAGTATAGTTTATTAATCTTAAAAATTAAAAGCCTTTTAAAATAGTTTTTTAACATAGCTATAGAATTCTTGGATAACTTAATATAAAACTAAATAAGATATAGGCTAAGCTATAAAATATAAAAATAATTATTAAATAGCTCTACTAGTCTTATTTAATAGTATTATTAGGATATCTATATATAAAAATGATCTAATAGGGGTATAATAGATTTATTATATAAAAAATAGTAAATTAGAAGGCTAATTTAATTCCCTTAAGAGGTAGGGAAAATATTAGTATAAAATTAGTTTTTATTAAAGGGGTTAGATATTATAGTTAGTATAAGGACAGGCTTATCTATATAGATAGTATTAGTTAGAGGTTATAGTAGGAGAGGCTTACCTAATATCCCCTTGGCTGATATTAAAATGTTCAAATTAGCGCCTTGGCACTTGATGTTGCTTATCATTGGTCCATATAGTCACTGCTTTTGTAACTTTTGTTAAAGACAGCAGAATCCATACATACTAGGTACTTGGACCAATAACATAGACAGCACCTTCAAAGTGGTGAAGGGTTTGACCAATGAGAGCTACTATAAAAGGCGCTAATTTGAACATTTTATTACCAGCCAAGGGGATAGGAGACCCTTATAAGGTCTATAGTAGTAAAAGATAAAGGTAATACCTTAGTATACCTAGGTAATAAAATTAATAAAATTAATAATTAATTATATATTAGATCCCTAGATATGCTACCAATTTATAAGAGAAGACAACATCTATGTAGAAGATGATGATATTAAGATTACTACTAGTCTACCTGCTGGTTGCTGGATACATCTCCAAGGGCGGTGAGATACTGCCGGCTGACAGCTATAGCCTTTATATAGCCCTAGTTAGTAACTAAATACTACACTTATTGCTTCTCTCTATCTTATTATACTCTGCCAGACACTCTTATGGGCTTATAGGAGTCTTATTCTAGTCCCTGTTACGAACCAACAGAACGAAGCGCTGTCCAACACAGCAACACAGGATGAAACACTACCCCGCAAGATTGACAGGATTAGGCATACAAGGTCACGTGACTTAGGAAGGTCCATTGATAAGATAAGCAGAGGAGTCCAACAAGGACCGTGGAAGGGAGGTCCAGTATGGACCACGAGAAGAAGGTCCAACAGGGACCGACGGAAGGAAGGAGATGGAGGACCAAAACAGAAGTTATAAAAGAAGGCTCAATCTCATGTATCTAGTCTCTCCTTACTCGCGCTCAATTCAATCCATTTAACCTGAGTTACTAAGATACTTACTTTGGGGGTCAGTAAGACTTCTTACTACTAGTGGTATACTCCGGTATAGCTCTAGTAGGCGTTGCCTCTGACCTAGTCGTTATCGTTCTTG
>NW_013563004.1:0-42102 GCF_000968595.1 Rasamsonia emersonii CBS 393.64 | reverse complement strand
GCCTCGCCGCGAGTCCAGCTGGGCATGGTCGCCTTCCGTTTGCCTTCCTGTGCCCTGGCATGTTCAACGCCCTCAGCGGCCTGGGAGGAGGTGGGAAGACGGATGTGACGCTGGCAGATGACATGGTGTGTTGGAGAGAAATTCCCAAAAAAAAAAAACGCCAGTACTAACCAGTGTCGCATGCTAGAATACCGCGCTGTACAGCACCTTCGCCGTCGTCGGTTTCTTTGCCGGTACCATCGTCAACCGTCTGGGGGTCCGGCTTGCGCTGTCCTTTGGTGGCATTGGTTACTGCATCTACGCCATCAGTCTTCTCGTGTCCGTCCATGCGAGCGTCGCCGGCTTCAACATCTTCGCTGGCGCCCTGCTGGGTGTTTGCGCCGGTATGCTGTGGACGGCGCAGGGGACCATCATGCTGTCCTACCCGACTGAGCAGCAGAAGGGTCGCTACTTTGCCTGGTTCTGGTCCATCTTCAACATTGGCGCTTGCATTGGCAGTCTGGTACGTGTCCATCCACGTCTGGCCCTCTGCAGACCATGAGCTGACCCAAGTCCAAGATTCCCCTCGGCGAGAACATCCATGTCACGAGCAACAAAACCGTCTCGGATGGCACCTACATTGCCTTCATCGTGCTCATGTTCGTCGGCGCCTGCCTGGCTCTCTTCCTGTGCGACGCGAACAAGATTATCCGGTCCGACGGCACCAAGGTCGTCCTGATGAAGAACCCCAGCTGGAAGTCCGAGTTCATCGGTCTCTACCAAACTGTAAAAGCCGAGCCCGGCGTCATCCTGCTCTTCCCCATGTTCTGGGCCTCCAACTGGTTCTACACCTACCAGCAGAATGCCATCAACGCCGCCCATTTCGACACCCGCACCAAGGCGCTGAACGACTTCCTGTACTGGTTTGCCCAGATTGTCGCCGCCTCGACCTATGGACCCCTCCTTGACCTCAAGTACTTCCGCCGCACCGTCCGCGCCAAGGCAGCGCTGTTCGCTTTGTTCGCGCTCACCATGATCATCTACGGTGGCGGCTATGCCTGGCAGAAGGGCTACACGCGGGAGACGGTTAACGCCCCGGACTTTGTCCCCACTGACTGGACCACCCCCGGCTATGTGGGCCCCATGTTTTTGTACTTCTTCTATGGTTTCTATGATGCGGTCTGGCAGGCCACGGTCTACTGGTATGTTTCGATGACTCTGCAGGTCGGGATTGGACGCTGATTGAGGAAACAGGTTCATGGGCGCTCTGAGCAACTCGGGTCGGAAAACGGCCAACTATGTGGGATTCTACAAGGGCATCCAGTCGGCCGGTGCCGCGGTCATGTGGAGCTTGGACAGCAACAAACTGTCCTACATGGCCGAGTTCGCCAGTAACTGGGGTCTCCTCTGCGGTGCTCTCGTCGTCGCTTCCCCGGTGATCTTCCTGCGCATCAAGGATCACGTCAGCGTGGAGGAAGACTTGAAGGACACCGACGAGACGCTGGAGGATGTCCTGCCCGTCGACCACCCAGACAAGCGTGTTTCTAGCGGGGCGTAAATACAGCAGAGGCTTGGAGTATCTAATAATTCTTGGTATCTCCGGGCTAACATAATGAGCGCGGCTTTCATTCGATGTGTCTATACAAGTGTTGGAGTCTTGTCATTCGACTTTTCATTAGGTATTTTGTCTTAAATAATAATTTTGACTAGCCAAGACAACACAACACCTTTGGTAATTAACCTAATTATAGATAGTACGAGGCAGATCCAGATTCAGGTTCATGTTCCTGGTGACACGTAGCCGTAGCCAAAAATAGACAAAAATAGTAGAAATGAAAAATAGGAAGAAATCTATCATCGAAAAGCTGTTGTTGGTTCCAATTAAGGCAATTAACTGGAAACCGTCCCGAACCAGAAAAAAAAACCAACAACCACACCCGCCGGGCGCATCTGTCCATGGTTTTGGTTTCCATGGAAGAAGAACGTTCCTTTCTTCGACACAGATCAGAGGTTCACTGAGATAGATAATCCTACTTTTTTTTTTTGGCAACAGCGCTGTTACTACTGTACTACTCTTCGTCCTGAAAAGTAAAGTATGTACTGTACATACGTACGGAGTACTCATAGTGTGGTGGGACCTGAGTGTTGTACTGTAGTTTTTTGGGATCGATTTCGAAATATATATATGTATCACAACGAACGGCGTGCAATAATAAAATTATATTTGATCACCACCACAGTGACATTAATACTCATGGGAATGATTAATGTGTTTATTGATTTTTTTTTCGATTCCAATGATAAAACTTGTGTACAGTACACAATCTGGTATGTCTCCTGTTATTTATTCCATTAAAATGAAGTGATCTATTGTGTTCTATGTACGTTGTGATACAGCCAGTCCTTCAAATGAATAGTTTTAAATTATGTAGCTTCAACGATGCGTTGATACAATACCTATGTACTGCGTGTGCTATGCTTTGAATTTCATAATTTGTCATTTCAAGATCGGAAAAATAAATATATAGAGAGATATATATATATATGGAGAGACTGGAGCTGGATCCTTGATCAAGTCGATATCATAATACTGAATCTAATCCATAGACTACTAGAAAAAAAAAGCGCGGATACCCAGAAAATATAGACGGTAATCTTCGCGATAAGGCGGAAATCATCCGCACAAAGACTAAGTCGCGAGAGCAGTCAGGGCAAAGTCTAGGCGCGAATCAAAAACCAAGACGTCAATGATACCTTTTCTTTTTTCGAGTCTTTGTTTGGTCAAAGGGTTGGTTGCTGGCTCTGTACAGTACAACCTCTGCGCTCGAATAGCATCGAAATCAACAAACTTGAGGGACAGTAATACTCACAAAAAAGGCATGATATCCGTCGTGATATCAACTGGTTTTTTTTCTAGCTACCATGCAATCAGAATTTACTCAAACCTCCTTATTTGGGGAGTTCTTAACCTGTGTCAAGGGTGGATAGCCCAAGAAAGACGTGGAGAGCTAGGTGATGAGGATGGCTGCTGTTGTCATGTCGACTAAGTGATGCTACATGATATTACAGTTACTATGGACATGCGTTGAAAAGGCAATGCAAGAATTTTGAAAGGATAAAAAAAAGACTATGGAAACTATGCTGGTGTCCAAAGCATCATACATTCATCTCTTTATTATAAATAAGTCGGAGCGACAATAGTTCTCCTTTCTGTCCCACGTCAACCAGCTGAATGTCGGAATCTGCGCCCGTAGTCGACACTGAGGGACGCGGCCTTGGTTATGGTTTTTTTCAACGCTTCAATCCTCTCTGCAGGCAGTGTTATAAGGACAAAAAAAAAGTCATACCAGCCAAATTTTGTTCAGCAACATACAGCCTCGTAGAGACCATTAAGGTCCAGCTCCTGCAAGAGATGTGGTAGATGACCATCAATCTTGGGGTCGAACGCTGACGCAGGGATTATGCAACACATGTCTGACTCTAGCAGCCAATACCTGATCGCAACAGGCTTTTTCGACAGGGATCTGAGCAGTCACCGAGATGATTCCTCGGATTATCGGACTAGTCTTTGGCCTGCTTGACGCGTGCAGAAGAACTTGTTCTCTTTCAGGTTCTGGATCTGCAGGCTACGTATGGCGACATTCTGGCGAAGTCGTCCTTGTGAATTCCAGAGATACCTGTTTTCCATGATCATTACAGTTCTTCTATACGTTCTTCTATAGTCCTGACGCTCGTACTAGTCGACTGGCACTGCTTCCCCAGTTTTATGCAGTCTGTCAATGATCGGCGGACTCAAGACCTGCACTTCTTACAATCCAGCGACTTGCAATGCCTTCCAAGAAACCGTTCAAAGCCGTAATTGTCGGCGGGAGCATCGCCGGCCTGTCGCTAGCAAACATGCTCCAGAAAAACGGCATCGACTACGTCGTTCTCAAGGCTTATCCCGACATCAAAGCTGGAACGCTCACCTCTGTCTTCCGTGAGCACAATTCGTACCTTGTAATGGGCGGTTTGCACGACCGCGTCTTTTGGTTTCACTTTTTCAACATTGGACAGCGAGTCTACAGCCCGAATATCCCCCGCTACACGAAGGACGACCAGACGAGGAGGTTGAAAGAGCATGAAAACGACCCCATCATGCCAGGCCTCACTTTTGGCGATCTTGTCAGAAACAGGGTCACGTCGAACATGACGGCCCTGCCGGAATACGCCTATGAGAAGTGGAGTTATGGTCGAATCATCACCATCGGCGATGCTGCGCATAAAGTGAGTCGTTGCATTGAATTGGTGTTTTCGGGCTTGTCGCTAACCGCTCAGTTCGAACCGATTACTGGCCATGGGGGCAATTCTGCCATCGAGACTGCGGCTGTCCTCGTCAACAGCTTGGTCATGGAACTCAAGTTGTCGTCGTGTGGCACTCTCACTGCTTCGCAGGTTAAATCGATATTCGACGAGGTCCAACGTATCCGCCTGGCGAGAGCGAGGAAGCTTATTGCTCAGTCGCATGAGCAGCAGCGCACAGAGGCTATGGAGACACCGTTCATAAGTTCTTTGCACTGAAAATCCTCCCGCGAATAGACACGGACACCGTCTTATTTAACCTGTCACAGAATGTGCCCCAAGCAAACAAGTTGGACATGATCAAGCTACCAACGCGTCCGCTATTGATTCGGTACCATGACGACATTCCAACGAACATCTATCCCAGAGGGTGGTACGGCTGGCTCCAAGCTGCAGTCTTTATCCTGTTTTCCCTTTGTGGGTATTAGGCGACGCACATCTGGCCTGCAAGTCTAGGGCTGCAGAAACATTTTACCACAGCAATCGAAGCCTCGAAGTTCGGGAACGACGTCTTCCTCAGATCAACATATACTTCCATCCATTCAGTTGACTGGCTGCTCACTCATCTCGTGATTGCCTTTCTTCCAGGCGTGGCAGCCTGGGACCAAGGCCATGAGATGCTGCAGCGTTACTTGCTTGCTTCGGTCTTCACGGTGCTCGCAGTGTGGTCTGTGGAAGCATGCAGAAAACGCAATGCATTGGCGCTTATCAGTTTGTAACACTCCCTACTTCTCTTGTAGCCATATTTCCACTAACTATCTTCGTTAGTACCGCTATTTGGGGCCTCTTCTGTCAGACAATCGGCTTCGCTCTTGTCGGACCTCTCTACTACGCCGCCTACATCTGGGCCTCAGCTGATGAGAATTACTGGTGGCCTCTGTCTCGACAGGTTCCAACGCCCTATGCTAAAACTATATTGCCGGCACTCCTCCTTGGCTACCTGCTGCCAACTCTTCTAATGTTGTTGCCCTACTCCGCCCCCAGCGTTTTGCAAGCCCGGATTGTTTCTGGCAACCAGCGCCAGTATACGTTAATATCCTGCTATACGCTTTCTCATCGGTATATTCGAAACTAAATCCGCAGCGACAGTGGACTCCTAACGCGAATGAGCCGTGCCTGACATGTACCACCTCAGAGTTATCTATTCGGTATCGTTCGTCGTCTCTGCTCTCGTTCACTTCAGCACAGTATTTACAATCCTTCGCTCGACGGACCTGGTACTCTTGTTTACGCGCACTTTCGTATCAAACACTGATAATACACGCATGTCCTTGGTGGGTGGTCTTCACAATCGTTTTGTCGCCGATTTCTGGCTCTTCTTCGCGGCAACCTTTGTGTGGTGCTGCCTTGCGGCGTGAAATCTCAAGCGAATGGGGAGAACAGATGTGGCAGTCGGACGAGCTGCTGCCGTGCTTCTGCTGGCAACTATTTTCTTTGGCCCTGGTGCGCCACTCGCCGGTTTTTGGCACTGGAGGGAAATTCAAATGGCGCGGGTGATCTTCACGTAAGCTCGCCCTGCAGAGCAGTCTGAGAAGTTTCTAAGACCAGAAGGCCAAAAAAAAAGAAAGAAAGAAATTAAGGGCGCTGCTCGGCTCATTAAGCTGAGTACAGATGGACGCGACATACGATATATTAACTTTATTTTTATCACATTTCATCCGTCTTGGCCCCCAAGCTTCTCCAGTCGCGACTGCATCCACCGCGGATCATATTGCCCTTCTTCGCCCCGATATTCCCTCAACACAACTGCGCGCATCAGCTTCCGCGGGGCGCGTCGGCCTGTCATCAGTTCAAACTGCGCGAAGCCCTGTTCGGGGAGGACGTCGAGACCATCGAGAGCAACCCAGCCGCGATGGGAGAGGCTGCGGATCTGCTTCACGAGTGGTGTGTTGAGGGGCTTGTAGGCCAGCTGTATTCATATTATCACATCGATCAGCCTAAGAACTATGCAAGTAATGCAGACAGGGCTTACATCGACAACAACGCCTCCTGTCGGGCTCTCGAGCCAGTGCAGGGGCATTTCAAAATTAGGAGCTGGAACACCCCCAATGCTGTGCGCTGGTATGCAGCTCACCACCATGGTAGGCTGCTTGTAGTTGGCGGGCCAGGGATCATGTAGCGATTTGATCACATGAACTGTCGTCTTCGTCTGCGACTCGGTTTCCTTTCGTCTCGTATCGCTGACACAGTACTGCCGATTGTAATGTTCTGCCAGCCTTTTCGCGTTCTCCAAGGTTCGATTGTACAGAAAAATATTCTGCACGCCGAGATGGATCATAGCATAGATAGCAGCACGCGCCATGCCGCCAGCGCCGATGACCAATCCCGTCGATGAAGGACGCACGGCATTCGCTGGTGATAAGCCTCGACGAATGCAACGATAGATTCCTATCCAGTCAGTGTTATCACCGTGAAGCGCTTTGATCGGGCCAGCTCTGTTCGTGTAGAGGTGCAGGTCTGGTTCTTTTCCGTCACCATGGACGACTGTTGTTCGAATAGGAATGAGGGTGTTGACGGCCCCAATCGCACGGGCGTGACTTGACATGGAATGCAGCAGCGGGATAACCTCTGTTTTATATGGCAAGCTGACGCTCGCTCCGCCAAAATTCGGGTCCTCGACCAGGGCATTAAGATCCCTTAACGATGGCGCTTCGTAAAGCGAGTATTGATGCGGCATCCCACAAGCTCGGTACGCTGCATTGTGCATCGCAGGTGACAAACTGTAGGCCACGTTTGCCCCGAAGACGCAAAACTTCAGTGGATCCAAAGCGAATGACGAGAATAGCGCGACCTGCGCTTCCCGTACAGTGATGGATGCATCTTTCTCTGTTTGACAGGTAGACCGAATGCTGTCATGTGTTACCGGGGTCAAGATCGGGTTGAAGCAACAAGATAATCGCCCGAGAGATCCCGTATTGTACGCTATAATCGGCGGCCCGGACTTGTGAGAAGCGTTTACGCGATCGCGGAATCTCTGAACGGCGAAATTATCCTCGATTGTCGATGCGGGTCGAGACATTCTGACCATGTCACAGCCCAGTCTTGCAGCACGCTCGTATCTCGACATATATTCCTCGTCATCCCAGCTTGCAGAGTCTGATCGTACTGAAGAGTAATGACCAATAATCCTCGTCGATCCATTTGCTGCTATTATCTTGGAAAGAATGGCGTCACTGTAAGACAGATCAACGGTCAAAAACTCCGGGGCCAATCTCAAGCCGTGTTCGACCAGGTTCAGATACGACTGATCGGAACGGCGTGACGGAGACTCCTCTGCAGACGAAGGACTCTCATCTACATGATATATTATGGGAACAATGATGCTCCTCCGAACAGTGGCTACGGCCTGGCTGATTCTGTCCGCAGTAGCGGGGGACAAGCCCAGATTGGTGGAAGGCGCATCAGGCACATCGACTCGAAGCTCAAAGGCATCAGCCGTGGATTCCAGCTCCTCGACATCCAGACCCTTGTCCAATAAGGATGAAAGCGACACGGAAACGGCGTATGTGTACCGTCTGGATTCGATTGGTAATAATGATAAAGGAAATGAAGAATGGAGCTTTGTCAGCTCGCGCTTGTTTCCTGTAGCAAAAGCCACGAAATGAAGAAAGTCTCGCTCGACTCGTTTCAATGTCAAGAAGGGTGTTTGATTTGCATTCCGTTGAGTTTGCTCTTCTTTCAGCAGAGCGTTCTGTATGTCATCCCTACTCTGCGATAATTCAAATCCCGTTTCGGAGACATTGAAGAACTCAAGGTTGGAGCATGCCCGGTACAACGGTCCAGATAGCTCCATGAAATTACATACTCGGTCTCTGTCCCAGGCCTTGAGATATGCTTGGATGCTATCCGGGTCTCGAATGACGTGGATCACGGGATGCGTCTTTGCATATTCTTTCAAAAGCTGTTGCCCGCTGCGCTCCATGGACCCTGGTCCGCAGGCAATGACACATCCTTCACGATTATCTGTCAGCATTAAACTCATCACTTTTGCCTCTTCCCTCCGGTACTGGGCAATGGTATGTCGTTTCTTGTACGCGGAACGAGACAAGCCCGTCACTTGCTGGAAGAATTGGTCTGCGTCTACCAGTCGCCTGCCTGTTGCCGTTGAAAGGATAACAGCTAAGCTCGACTTTCCGGTTCCACGCAGTCCGATCAAGACGACAGAGGCATTAGGATCGAATCGCCTGGAGGGACCTGTGCCAGAATCCACGGGCGTCGGCGATGCAAAACCGGAGGCCGACTCTGACAGAGACTCGGACAGTAGGTGAGAGTCATCGGGGATTGGTGCATTGGAAAACCTCTCTGTTCCTTCGATCGCTGGGCCTCTCTCACTGTTGGACGTCACCAGTTGCCGATTATGGGATTGAGGAATGTGTCGTAGATGACTTGCGGAAGGATAGCATCTGTCTTCGACTGCCTCGACATCCGCCCATTTTCTCTTTGCACCCCTCGCCAAGACAGACATGTCTGGTTGTATGATTTCGACGCTATCCTGAGTCTCCTCCACCACTGGCGGTCATAAATCATGCGTACAATTTCGAAAGGTGCGAACGCGGTTCGCAGGGAGCGCAGACCATCCAGAACACCATTAGATATGGACGCCACCTAACTCAGATATCATTATTCCCTCGAAATATCAGAAACGAGCCACACAAGAATGAAGAAAGATCGACTGTGCAGCAAGATGGCGTCGTCGCTCCTTCGGCAGAGATTCCGTTTTCCGGAGCGAGAGGCGACCCACGTGGCGGAGTTTTCTTCAGCCGGACCGTTCGTCTCTTCCCCACGGGGAACTCGTGCACAGTCCATTGCGAACACCTTCAAAATCTGCAGACCGTTGACAGCCGCCAATCAAGCGCATTGCATCGAAAATGCAGGTCATTTAATTGCTGGGGTCTGCATCTATGCCATCATATGCTTGACTTCGATGGAATCGGCCTTGCACAAGCACCGCTGTGCCCGCGTCGTGGGATTACCACCGACATCGACACGTCTTTTTGACTGCGAGTGTACGACAAAGCTTATCTTCCGATGAGAAGGAGAGTTGTTCCGGTCTCACCTTTTTAGAGATTTATTCATCGGTCAAGAATCTCTCTCAATCATCCCCGCATCTGTGTGTGCGGGGCCGGAGTAATGATCATCGCGTTGACAAGTCACCGGAAATACTTGCTTTATATCCCCTTTCATATGCCCTGGGCTTAAAACATGCGTGAGGAACAGCCCATCACTGATGGATCAACAAGAGGAACGACTGAAGGGCAGATATCAGAAAGCAGCAGCAGACCTAAACGGCGATTGACAGATACGCAAGGAGAAAGCAGGCAGAATGAGGATGACGCTCCAAAGCGACAGCGTGTTTCTAGAGCCTGTGATCAGTGCCGCAGCAAAAAAGACAAGTGTGACGGCGCTCGGCCCACCTGTTCCACCTGCACCTTCCTGAAACGATCCTGTTCCTACAAATCGAATCCGAAGAAACGAGGCCTGCCAACCGGATATATCCGAACCTTGGAGCTGTTATGGGGTGCTGTTTTTTCCACCATCAAGGGCAGTGAGGACGTTGTTCGTGTCCTTCTGAGGACAGTGAACATACCCGGTCACTTAGCCACGATGAACAAGGAGGGTGACAATCCTGACTCGTTCCTGTCTGGATGGAAGAACAGCATCGTGCTGAAAGAGATTGAGAGACTGCTGACTGCACTTGAACAATCTGACGGGGATTCGGGAACGACAAACTTGGATGACGGCGGAGAGGCCACTTCGAGACCTGTTGAGGTGTTCAATTTGCCGGCATTAAAAGATGCCGAATGGCAGGTTCCAGAGGGGATGAGGCGAATTTATAATGATATTACCGTCAACATTGCTACTCCAGATCCACCCTCGTTAGATGGCGCGAGTTTGAGACGACCCCAAGAGCGTCATTACTGCGATGTCGCTACACAAACTGTCTCGAACGAACAACCTCCGGGACATGTGGCAAGTGCTGCAGCTATGAACTCGGGGAATCATTTGAGTTTCCCAAGTGCAGATCGCAGTCTGATGTCAGGGCTGAGCCTCCCAGCCAAAGCATGGCACTTGTTCGACATATATTTCGCATACACACATTGCTGGCTACCCATCATTGAGAAGCATGACATCCTCCGCACCGCGTTCTGTTATAATGAAGGGAACTTAGAGGTTTCCTGTGACTCTCGCGGTTCTGGGAATCATGCCGCGATGTGGGCTATATTAACTCTCACCTCCTTTCAAGACGCGTCCGCTAGTCGTAATGACGAGACCCGAGG
This sequence comes from Rasamsonia emersonii CBS 393.64, assembly GCF_000968595.1. Lineage (NCBI taxonomy): Eukaryota > Fungi > Ascomycota > Eurotiomycetes > Eurotiales > Trichocomaceae > Rasamsonia > Rasamsonia emersonii. The sequence continues at coordinate 31,504 of NW_013563004.1, read as the reverse complement.
CTCCCATGACAGTCGACTTCCTGACGAGTTATATGCCCTGGCCAGAAATTTAATACCGTCTGAGACGGGGAATTTTGAAATCGGTCATGTCCAAGCATTACTGATCCTTACGTTGGTCAAGCTGGGCCAGCAGGACTGGACAGCGGCTTGGATGCTTATCGGCCAGGCCATTCGCATCTCATCCGTGCTTGGGCTAGATCAACCAGGCACCGCCGAATCTGAGGCGTTTTCCGATTCGAAACTAAACACCAGACGAAAACATGTCTTCCTCGGTTGTTTTGTGCTCGAAACTCTGCTTGCAAGCCAGTTAGGGAGGCTACCGGAACTGCAAAAAGAGCATGTGACAAGTGTTGGCTTTCTGGACGAAGACGGTCTGGATGAATGGCATCCTTGGGAGGAACCGAGCAGTCTGGTCTCAGGAAGAGGATCTCGCGAATTATTTCGTCGCTGGCCATTATTAGCATTGAGCACCTTTAACCGTTTGGTCTCCCTCTGCTGCATTTTAAATGATATTTGTCACTGGAAGCAAGACCGGAACAGCACTGTATCGCGGCTGAGGCTTATTGGCCAGGATATGGACCGATGGCTTGCTGAACTACCAAAGACTTGCCGGATTGACTTCACACCAGGACAATCTTCTCCTTCTCCGCCTCATGTTTTGTGTCTTCACATTGCATATGAGAGCATCGCCACGGCATTTTATGTCCATGTAAGCCGGCATCGAGCAACAGATTTGGGTTCTGTCTCGGAGCAGGAAAATCGTCTCCTGACAGGCTCGCGCTGCATTTCTATATTGCAGCTATACATCAGAAGTTACGGCGTTGCAGTAACATCCCCCGTCTTTATATTACTTCTCAACTTGGCGGACTGTACAAAGTACGTCTGCGATAATCCCAGAATGCCCGCCTCTGTCTCTGAGCTGCGCCAAAGTCTCAGTTCCCTACATACTCAGCTTAGCCGTGTTTGGGCGGGACAACCACGGCCTAGGCGAGAGACGAACTCGGACTCAGCATCAGTGCCAGCAGGTTTCTCAGGTCGAGCAGAGACCTCAAGTTACTTGGACAGGACTGCTTCGCGAAGACAGACATTCACACCAAATACACGAGAGGGAAACCAGACAGCCAGCTTGTCGGAAAATGGCTCTCCAGTCATCATATCTCCCAATTCGAACAATTCACCCAACTGGTCGAGGATTCTGTCGAATGTCCATGATAAACAGCAGTCTCTTGAGACGCCATGTCCATCCTTGGTCCCAGACAGTCAAGTCTCCGTACAGCCATCTCAAAGAAGCTCCTCCGTCAACGACCAGTTAAGAGGCGCAAATCCGTCCGCGCCTCCCAATAGTTCGAGCATGATGATGACACCCGATCCGACGTTTGCGTTACGTCCTACAGAGGCCCCTTATCGACAACTCCTGAGCAATTCAAACGACGGTCTGAATTCCCTCCACGTTGACCTTGATGGATACGGTCAGCAGAGGCCTCAGATTGCGCCAGATCTGGACGCCTTATTCGATGAGTTGGCATCATTAGACGGAGGGGACAAGTAAGTTTCCCATCTTCTACTTATATCTTTGGGGGAATGAGAACTGATGTCTCTTCAGGGTCGATAACCAGCCTCAGTTCATGCAGAATCTGGGATTTGCGCCTAACGCGGGGGTGTCGGACCTCTTTTCCGAGTATAATGACCTGGACGCTTTGTTAATGTCTCCACAGCAGCGGCGTGGAGGGAATATTTCTTAGTATAGTCTCCATATTTGTAGTATATAGATACCAATACAATAACCTATTCCGACATATGCGCCAGCGTTTGACGGTCTGATTGAGATTCAACTTACTACGCCAATATCAAAGTAAACATATATGAAACGTAGAATTTAGATTAATAGCACCAGCAGCATCTACAAGAGATGGTACTCAATAGTTTCGTGGAAAAATACTCCGACGTCGGTACAGTATAACCCGTATAGGAATATTCCCCGGCAAAGCGTTTTCCCCAACTATACCCCATCGCCCATGCGTGAGTCCCCACATCAGCATGCTAGATTGTATCCATCGTTTCCCTGGGTAATTTTAGGAATATTGTGGAAAAACACAGTAATTAAATCAACAGATTCTGTGTAATCATAGGAGATACAGATACAAGGTCTTTCTTCCGATCCGGGTCTTATTTTTGGACTGATAGTTTATTCTTGCTAATAATAGCAGATATCTCATTCTGGATTGCAATAAGAAAAAGAACACTGATTCAGAAAATAATATTTTTGTTCCAAATTAATCAGATCAGCAAGCACGTCATACTCCCGAATTATCTTTTCTATTACTACTGCTAGGAAAACTCCTCAATATAAATAATCTAAACCTCCAAAGCCTCCTGCCGTTAAGAAAGGCAGAAAAAGAAGACGAAGAACATGGGCCCAGGAAAAGGCAAATCCATCCTCCTCATTAATGGCCCCAACCTGAATCTCCTCGGGACTCGCGAACCACATATCTACGGACACACAACTCTGGCAGACGTCGAAGAATCCGCAAAGCAACACGCAGCCTCGCTGGGCGCCACACTCGAGACATTCCAATCCAACCACGAAGGCGCCATTATCGACCGCATCCAGGCTGCCAGGGGCCATGTCGACGGCATCATCATCAACCCGGGCGGCTTCACGCACACGTCGGTTGCCATCCGTGATGCCCTCCTGGGCGTGGACATCCCGTTCGTTGAGCTTCACATCAGCAATATCCACGCCCGCGAGCAGTTTCGCCATCATAGCTATTTCAGCGATAAGGCGGCGGCCGTCATTATGGGGGTTGGGGGTATATGGGTACAAGGTCGCGGTGGAGCACGTGGCGGTGAATTTTCGGTCAAGGGCTGAAAAGTTGTAACTAGCACAATAACCAGAATACTACTTGTACAGTACAGGAAGAATTTAGAGACACTTGTGAATGTGTAAGGAAAGAGATAGCATGAGCAGTTGGTGGAGTCCTAAGTGGAAGAACGAAATCCCATCGGCTATCCGCGGCCAGTTGAATCCAACCATGACTCAATGTTACGATAAGCAAGCATTCCTTCATCCTCTACAAGTTCCTGTATTCATATCAATTTTCTCATTCATTAATTTGAAGCCCATGCTCCAGATAGTCTTATTCCATATTGCTTCGACTGACTGAACTCCTAGCAAATCATGACTATTCCTCCCACTTCTAAACTCCACCCGGAAGACCTAGACGAGATCTACACCTTTGCCGTCGATCTGGGGAAGCGGGCGGGCAAGATATTACTCGACGGCGTCCAGAGTCGCATCGATGGGGTTGGCACAGTGACGGGCACTCATGCAGATTCGACACACCTGGCATTTGCCGAAAAGGATAATGCGGTCGATATCGTGACACAAGTTGACGAGGGTACGTATTCACTCGACTCAGAGTTCTTATTAGGATATCCGAAAGAGATCATTGAAGCCTGTTATTATAAGTTTTGGAGGGGGAAATGTTGCCATGCTAATAACTGCGCCATCAGATGTGGAGAAATTCATCCGAACAACGATCCATGAAAAATATCCGTCACACAAGTCAGTTAAATTTCCAAAGTTCATAATACCAGAAGACTCTGGCTGAGATTGGTAGATTCCTCGGAGAAGAGACGTATTCCAAAGGGCAATCCCGCGAGTATCTGATCGATGCCCAGCCCACCTGGTGCGTTGATCCTTTGGATGGTTGGTGACATGCGCATCCTGGCTATGTATAATGCAATGGGGGTTCGATATTGAGGCCCGACAGGCACCGTCAACTACACTCATTGCTTCCCCATGTTTTGCGTGTCGATTGCCTTCATCCTCGATCACCGACCCGTTATCGGCGTCATCTATGCCCCGTTTCAGAACCAGTTCTTCTCGTCGTGCAGAGGTCGTGGCGCCTGGTTGAATGAGAAAATCCAACTCCCTCTCATCCGCAAGCCGTCGATACCCCCGATGCCTGCTGACGCACCGAGAAAGTGCATCTTTGCGTGCGAGTGGGGCAAGGACCGTCGGGATATCCCTGGTGGAAATCTGCATCGCAAAGTAGACAGTTTTCTCAACATGGCTGCTGAGATTGGGGGTCGAGGAGGGAAAGGAGGGATGGTTCATGGGGTTCGGAGTCTGGGTAGTGCGACGATGGATCTGGCGTACACGGCGATGGGATCGTTTGATATCTGGTGGGAAGGAGGATGTTGGGAGTGGTTAGACACATACCTGCTCGTCTATTCAAAATCGTTTTCTGATCTAAGTACCATATCTAGGGACGTTGCGGCCGGCATCGCCATCTTACTCGAAGCAGGCGGTTTGGTCACGACGGCCAATCCCCCCGAAGATCCGGATACGGCTCCGATTGAAGACGTTCGACTGGGGAGCCGACTATACTTGGCAATAAGGTAAGTGGAATTGAAGAGACACTTCCACTTGCGATGCCTTATCCTACCAGTATTCAAGTCTGAGCTAACATTGTTGTCTCAGACCAGCAGGGCCGTCCCGAACTGAGACCGGCCGGCAAAGTCAGGAAAGAACTGTCCGGGAAGTATGGCGGCGTGTTCGGCAACTGGATTACTCACGGCCTGGGGCGTAGCCTGAATAGACACTTATCTGGCATGTTTTATTCGGCGTAATAAATTGCTCTGTTGATAATATACTATGCCAGTCTATACAATGCATGATGTCTAAACTCTACCAAAACATAATCATGCGAATCATGTCCCACGATAAGGGATCAGTTTATAATTTCTGCTTCATCTCTCTCAACCTCTTTGTAATCTCCTTCTCAATCAGCTCCTTGACTCGTTCCACCAAACCGGGATGCGAGGCGACATCCTTCCCCGTCCACAGTCTTGCCTGCTCGAAGCCCTGCCAGATCAGTGCTTCGGTTCCGAGAATGACTTTCCACCCTGCCTGGGAGGACAGTTCGGCGATGTTCGTCCACGGCAGCGGATGATAGCACATCTCCAGAACGACCCCTTTCTCTTTGCTATTCGAACTTCGTTGTAGGACCGCTTCGATGATCCGTCTTGTTCGAATCTCCTCTGGTGTTCTGGGAGGGTAGTTCGGGATGCCGGAGATGATCGCTTCGGGGGGTTCGAACTCTGCACTCTGAACTTGGCTGATATCCGTGATATGGATAATTTCAGCTTTATCTCTGACATTCTCAGGTCTATCTTTTTCCTTGGCAAGAATGGATGCTACTTCGGCTGCGTCCCGGTTGACGATATAGATCTTGCTGACGCCGAGCCACGTCCGCAATGCGTAGATGGCAGCGCGAGCAGTACCACCTCCCCCGATTATCAGGGCAGGTTTGTCCTGGTAGGGGTTAGAAATTTTTGCGTCGACGTATTTCGCCAGGCGATTTTGTAGCAGGGCTTCTCTTATCCCGACGCAGTCGGTGTTGGTTCCGACGAAGATTCGCCTTCCATTGTCTTTGCGAATGAAGATGGTGTTGCAGGCACCACACTGCTTCGCCTCGTCTGTCAATTCGTCCAGATGCGGCATGATGCTCACTTTCCAGGGCATTGTGACGGAAGACCCGACGAATTTGGGGTTTGCCCGCGTCTGCGTGAGGAAGGTCTCGATGGGAGGCGATCGCGTGTACGGCGGTGGGAAGGTGGGCGCCGAAGTGTCCGATACGGAGAGTGGGATCTGTCTCCAATTCAGGCCGAGGGCATCGTAGATTGTCTGGTGTAGCAGAGGTGACAGCGAGCCCAGGAGCGGGTGACCGTATAGATAGACGACGCCATCGAGATGAGATGGCGAAGTGATCGGTTCTTCGTTAGGTGATTTCGGTTGTTGAGACGATATCTGAGAGGTTGCCATTTTGAGAAATGGATATGACGACGTTAAAGAATCAGAGAAGCAGCGGATGGTGTATAAATTAGTCTCGTGGAAGCATGGACTTTAGAATGTCTGGTATCCGGGATGTAAACATGTAGTCGGTGTGATTTCTACCCAGGAAAAATCACTAACGAAAGCTAATTCTTCGAAGATAGTACATGGAAAGAAAAGCAAGAAAAAAGTCAATATGTGATCTTGTAGAGCTGCTCAGCGATGATGTATTGTTGTAGCTTTGCACTGTTTGGGGAGCCGGAACTTTGTCTTGCGCGGATAAACGTTTATATATTTCTTTATCGTAGTTGAAATTGACCTATCTTCAACGTCATCCTGAGGCTGACGTTTTGTTTTTCTACCAATTACTATTCTGATTACACATACCGGAAACAGCGTTACGATCATCTAAAAATGATTGTGGTGACCCATAATGGGATAGATAGAATTGCTGTCTCCATCAGTAAGTTCTCTGCGAGAACAAATTTCCCGGGAAAAGCGTTTTTTCCTACCGCGCGGCAGCAAAGACCGAATTTTTGCCCTTCCTCCACAGTTTCTCCACACTGCTGCTCTCCACACAACGCACCCCGGAATGAGAATATGGGGAAATCTCTGCAGCACAGGCGCTGATCCTCGGGGCCGAGCAGCACGATTAGCAGCGATGTCGGACAAACTCCGCACGACAACAGTGGACGAATTGACCAAGGCAATTCAATTGAGTTTAATCAAGCTAACAAAATGCAGACGGAATATCGACTTCCTTCTGTCTAACTGGCTAATTATAATTAAATCAGGTGTTTTTTTACTCCACAGGATCTCACTGCATTCCGGGGCTGGGCCACGAGCAAAACCCTTTTCCCCGGATCGACGAACTCCATCGTCGTCGATGTTTATGATCTCGCACATGGTATTTGGGTCTGACTATTAATGGCAAGGCGAGTTCATCTCCATCCATAGCAGCCAGCGTTGTTGACGCTGACGCCCTCTTTCTGATTGAGGGAACTTCGGCCCCATAAAGATATCCCTTTCTAGGGGTTTCTTTTCACGTGTTTTGGATCAATCTGGACCTCTTCTCAGCTGCCTGATTTTGCAATTCGCATTATACTCTACGTGTTCCCTTGGTTGAGTTACGGCAAACACGAGTCTGCATCATGTCAATCCTCAAACTGGTCGAAGACCGGCCGACCCCCAAGGCAGTCTACAACTGGCGAATCTACCTCCTCGCTGCTGTCGCGTCATTCACATCCTGCATGATCGGCTACGACAGCGCCTTCATCGGCACTACTCTCGCGCTGCCGTCCTTCCAGGAGGAGTTCCATTTCGACCAGAAAACGACCGCAGAGAAGAATCTCCTTTCTGCAAATATTGTGTCGCTTTACCAGGCCGGCGCTTTCTTCGGTGCTTTCTTGGCCTACCCCGTTGGGCACTTCTGGGGCCGCAAGATCGGCCTCATCCTTTCAGCGATTGTCTTCACCCTCGGATCGGGCTTGATGCTGGGCGCCAATGGCGAGCGCGGATTGGGTCTGATCTATGCTGGCCGAGTCCTTGCTGGACTAGGTGTCGGGGCAGGCTCGAATTTCACTCCCATCTACATTTCGGAATTGGCGCCTCCGGCGGTTCGAGGCCGGTTGGTCGGCGTGTACGAATTGGGATGGCAAATTGGTGGTTTGGTTGGCTTCTGGATCAACGTGAGTATACCTTCATCCGTGATATCGTATCTGTAATCGTATTGACGAGATGCCAGTATGGCGTGTCGACCACCCTCCCACCGAGCCATCGACAATGGATCATCCCGTTTGCTGTCCAGCTCATCCCCTCTGGTCTTCTGATCATCGGCGCCCTGTTTATTAGGGAATCCCCTCGCTGGCTGATGTTCCGCGGCCGTCGCGAGGAAGCCGTCCGCAGCTTGGCCTGGATCCGGCAGCTTGAGCCGGACCACATCTACATGGTCGAGGAGCTTGGAGCCATTGAGCAGGCGATCGAAGAGCAACGGGCCACCATCGGAATCGGGTTCTGGAAGCCGTTCAAGGCCGCCGGGACGAATCGCCGGGTGATGTGGCGACTCTTCCTAGGAAGCACGCTTTTCCTATGGCAGAACGGGTCGGGCATCAACGCGATCAACTACTACAGTCCGACCGTGTTCAAGAGCATCGGTGTCAAGGGGACAAACTCAAGTCTGCTCACCACGGGTGTCTTTGGCTGCGTCAAGACGGCCGTCACGTTTGTCTGGCTGCTGTATCTGATCGACCATATGGGACGACGGATGCTGCTGATGGTCGGGGCCGCGGGGGGCTCGATCTGTATGTGGATTCTGGGAGGATATATCAAGATCGCGCAGCCAAGTAAGAATCAGTCGGAATCTATCACGGGTGGCGGTATTGCCGCCATGTTTTTCTTCTATCTGTGGACTGTCTTTTACACTCCGTCGTGGAACGGAACGCCTTGGGTGGCAAACGCGGTGAGTCACGATCCCAATTCTAACCTCGTCCATCTCCAAAGCTGACCAGTGATTCTTGTGGGAAATAACAGGAAATGTTCGATCCCAACATGCGTTCCCTCTCCCAAGCCTGCGCCGCCGGTTCGAATTGGCTGTGGAATTTCCTGATCTCCCGCTTCACGCCCCAGATGTTTGCAGCAATGGACTACGGTGTATACTTCTTCTTCGCCTCTTTGATGATCCTGTCTATCTTCTTTGTGTTTTTCCTCGTTCCCGAGACCAAAGGCATCCCGCTGGAAAGTATGGACCTACTCTTTGCTACGAAGCCGGTGTCGCGAGCCCACGGGATTGTTCTCTCCAAAATCCGGGAGAATGAGGAGCGCTTCCGGCATGAGATTAAAGAGTCGGGAATAACGACTCGAGACGAAAAGACACAGCGCAGGGTTGAAGATCAGCCGGTGCATGTGGAGGATGCTGACTTGAAGGTATAAGTACAAGCTGAGCTGGTGTAACTTGGCTGGCGGATGTTAGATTGTGTCAAGTTGGACAAGAGAGATGTAGTAGTTTGTATATAATACTAAAGTATTATGGAAGTAAATCAATAGTTGAAAGACTATCACGATTGACAGAATTAGTCAAAGACATACTTCAATTTTATTTCCCGTCCAGACATGACCTACTTTCGGCCTTTACACAACTATATATCGATGTTAACTGTCTCACCACTTTCCAACGCTTTTCGGATAGCGTCACACACAATCAACGCCTGCAATCCCGCGACTCCAGAGCAGCTCGGTTCTGCGTTCCCACGAATCACGTCTACAAAGTGCGCCAGTTGCAGGTCATACGGTGTCGCCGAATCGTCAACATCAAATTTCTCCACGGTCAGCGGCTGCGTCCACGATTTACTCTGGCGGCCATCGTAACTCCACCGGGTCATGTTCGGCACGCTGAGCGAGGCGTCGGAGCCAAAGATGTGGTAGAAACTGGCAGAAGGACTGGAAGGATTATGATCAGGTCCATTGGTTGGAATCTTGGGAATCGCCAAGTTCTCTCCCGTCCCAGTCTCGAAGTTGTACGGTGAAGGCGTTGCGTCGCACACGAGAAAGGTGCCCACGACGCCGGAGACAAATCTCAGAGTCAACGCAGCCCCTTCGTCTGCATCATGCGGTGGTTGACGCTGCTTAGCAACTCGTTCAGCGTGAATTCGAACAATCGGGCCGAACAGGTAATGCAGAAGATCGATGTCATGCACCAGATTGATGAGAATAACGCCACCAGACTCCTTGGACCGACGCCATTCCGTAGGAGGATCAAAATATTCTGGCGGTTTGAAGATGGTCCAGAGGCCGTTGATCGCGATAATCCGTCCTAATGACCCAGAGTCGACGATTTGCTTCGTCTTAACGAGATAGGGATTGAAGCGGCGATGATGGCCCACAAGTAACTTCACATGGCCTTTCTTGTTTTCTAGTTGCTGGGCATATTGCACGAGAGTCCGCCCACTGTCGATGTCATTGCTGATAGGCTTTTCTACGAGGACGTGCACCCCAGCTGCGAGTAATTCCTGTGAGACGGCAACGTGGGTGTGGTTGGGCGTGCAGACGATGGCCGCGTCAGGTTTGTGTTGTTCATCTGCGAGCAACGCCGAAACGGAGTAGTAATGACGAGTATTGAATCTCGCAGCTGTCTCGGGACCCGTTGAAGATGGCTCGACAAGTGCGATGAGCTCGGTGGATGGATTGGAAATCACCGCCTGGGCGTGTCGAGGGGCGATGAGACCGCCGCCGATAATGGCCACTTTAATCATGAAGAACAATACAATTTATATAGACAATTTGGGTTTATTGATTGCAATCAACTAATTCCACAACAGATTGCAGATGTTGCAGTGAGAAGAGCATCAAAGTCAAACAATACGTTCTTATAGGAACCAAATCACCCAAGAGAGTGATGAGAGTTATACCACAGGAAACTAATTAAGTTTTTGGAAATCATTTTACGTTTGATTGCCTCCTAACAATCCGTCCGACACTGATCCTGCATGATCGGTTTCTGTCCTCGTGGAGGTGGAGAAGTGGGGAGAGCTACAACTCAGCCATGATAATTGCTTTCACGACCCCTGGGAAAGTTAAACGGAGAGTGTAAATTATCCACAACCGTACTTAGCTTGTTAAATGTCTGTAGTCGCTGCTGAACCTTGTTCGATAACTGGAGAAGTGTCCATCCGGGGAAAGCCCGTCTTCGACGGCAAAGCGCTATTCCGGGGATAAAGGATAACTCCACGCTACTAATCTCTCTATCAGCTAAGTTTGTTTCAGTTGAACATCCGATGCAAAGCGAAGGAAGAAACTCCACAACCATCATCGTATTTGGTAGATGCTGGTATGTATCAGACATGGAGATGGAAAATCCTTTACGCTTCTGTCCTTGTTGTTCTTATCCTATCTCTCGACATTTGCGTTTCTCCGTCGGGTGACATGACGCAGTAACAGTAGGAAAAAGGATATTGTCGGTACTGTATATGTTTGGGACTTTGGAGCCACCTAGTACAGTTTGATCGAAAATGTTGTCTGGTGCTATCTTATGATCTGAACAAATGGTCATCGTATCTTTACCTCTGCTCTTGTATATATCTTAGATCAGTTAGATATATTGGTGCCACAGTCTTAACGACCACGAAGCAACTATCGTTGTAAGTCATCGATTGTATATCCTTAGTCGCGTTCCTATCGTGATATCAATAAATTTGAGAACGCCTCCAAGACTTACTGACTTTGACGAACAATATATATTTTCAGTTACCAAGTTTCATGATCTAGAACTGTCTATGGAATCATGCCACTCCGACCAGCTATTGCATCCATGTCCCTGGGACGACCAGGAGTTCACGACCTGCCAGGAAAGCTACGACAAGCATCTCAATACGGCTTTGAAGGGATCGAAATATTCTTCGAGGACATAAAGATTTTTGCCCGGTCCAACCAGATCAGCATCCTCGAAGCAGCGTCTCAAGTCCAACAACTGTGCGAGTCCCTCCGTCTTGAGGTAGTCTGTCTGCAACCATTCTTGTTCTATGAAGGCCTTCTTGACCGCGATGAGCATGCCCGTCAAGTATCGGAACGACTGCCACTATGGTTCAAAATTGCGCGACGACTGCGGACGGATCTCATTCAGGTTCCATCCAATTTCCTCCCGCCCGATCCGGAGACCGGTCTTCCCAGGACGACGGGCAATATCGATGTGATCGTGAGTGATCTGCGCGAGATTGCGGACCTTGGTTTGAAAGAGTCGCCCCCTTTTCGATTCGCATACGAGTCACTCGCGTGGGGCAACCATATCGACACCTGGGAGGCGTGCTGGGACGTCGTGTGCCGGGTTGATCGGCCTAATTTTGGCATTTGCCTCGATACATTCAACATCGCTGGCCGCATATACGCAGATCCAACTTCGCCAGATGGGAAAAACCCCAATGCAGACGCCGATCTGACGGTATCGATCGCACGACTCGGTCATATCGTCGACCCGAAGAAGATTTTCTTTGTACAAGTCGTTGATGGAGAGCGATTGTCGTCGCCACTCATCGAGGGTCATGAATTCCATGTCCCCGGCCAGCCGAGCCGAATGAGCTGGTCACGCAATGCCCGGTTGTTTGCCTTCGAGGAGGACCGTGGCGGATATCTCCCCGTGGTCGATATCGCTCGAGCCTTTTTCAATGATGTAGGGTTCAGGAATGGATGGGTGTCCCTGGAGCTTTTTTCACGGACGTTGGCTAATCCGGATAGTCGCACGCCGGAGGAACATGCAAAGAGGGGGATTGTATCATGGCAGAGACTTGTCAACGCATTGGGATTAGAAGGCGTGGCATCAGGGTGGTCTTCGACGCAGGCTCGAATATTGACAGAATCAGATGGGAAATTGGAGGGACAGTCACAGGAGAAATTGGCAAACAGCAGCGTAGGAAGCGTATCCAGAGCTCGATCACAGCATTTGTAGTCATTTTAGAACAAGAAAATGAGATGAAGGCTCGATACATTAATAAAATAATCAGTCGTCGATATATATATATATTGCCAGCCCTAAGGCCCATGTTGAAACTATAATGGAGGGTTTGGGAAATCTATCGAAGGTGTGCAGACGGATAATTATATATATTTATATACAATCACGGTCATTATGACATGGTCTCATTATTACTGTTTAGCAAAACTCTCACATACAGGTATTCTCTATGCAGTTAAATAAAATGAGAGAGAAGAAGTAACGACTATTTCCGAAATCCGTGCCACCTCCCCTCCTCTGGCATCAATCCTTCCGGGTCAATCCCAAAACAGTCCATTATCCTTGCCACGCTGTGGTTCACAACGTCGTCCAACCCTTTCGGCCGGGCATAGAAGGCCGGTACGGCGGGGAAAATAATTACGCCCAACTTTGACAATGCCAGCATATTTCAAATGAATTGCGCTCAGCGGCGTCTCCCGAACTACCAACACAAGCGGTCTCCGTTCCTTGATACACACGTCCGCTGAGCGAGAGATTAAGTCCTCAGCGTATCCGGCCCGGATAGCAGCCAGGGTCTTCACGCTGCAGGGTGCGATTAGCATCCCATCGCACTTCCAGGACCCGCTGCTCATGGGCGCGGCCATGTCGCTTATTGACCAGGTGCGACCAGTCGCAAGACCGGCGACATCAGGAATTGAGTAGGATGTTTCGTATTTGATTGTCGCTTGTGCCCATTTGGACATGATGAGGTGTGTTTCGACGCTCAGGCGGCGCAGGAATAGGAGTGCAGTGATGCCCTAGATGGCTCCTGTCGCTCCTGTCATGCCAATGATGAGGCGGTTGTAGCGAAGGCCGCTTGAGGGACAGAATTGACCTTTCGAGGGATTAAGAGAGGCAGCAGTTGTGCTCGTGTCCGAGGAGTAATGGCGGGCATTGTGGAAAGTAGCGCGATGGGCGGTGGACAATCTTTGATGGACACGAAGCCATGATAAACAAAGTTGGGTGAATGTTTTCGCAGTTGATATGGCGTGGTTTGACCGAACTGAACTGGAAACGAAGGTGCTTGCTGCTTGTGACAGGCGGCTACAATGGGTGAACATTCTTCTTTGGCCGTTCTGGTGTTTTCTACTGGGACAGAAACATCAAGACCGACAAGCACACCTAAGATATGTAGTTATCGCATTGGACAAATACCTCCATTTTGGGAACTATTCAGCCTGGCGTCAAGGTCGGATAGCGGCATTCATCCATCACTATGCAAACCTCGCCAGGCCGAGCTCAATGCCGGTCTTACCGTCGGGTTTGGAGCCGAGTGCCTACAGTATGTGTCGCATGCTTGATTTTGCGCCCGATAAGAAGGATGTACTTTCTGCCAATATGCTTAAATTAAAGGCCTTTATATGGATCCCTTGAGGCCAGGGCAATGCACCGTAATTAATATTAATGCTGGAAGTGGTAGGGATAGACATAGATTACATCACTGAAAAGCATTGCTACCTTTCCATCAGGGAGAAATAAACGAATTTTGTAGCATCAAACCCTGACCTACAACATGGCGATTGTTTGGGATTAACATGTCAAAAACCAAGCAGGTTTGGAAACAAGACCTTGATCAGCTCAACGAGCAAACCAAATGTTCTTGGATATCCTCGCCTTGTCCAAAACTCATCGTAAAGTTGCTTGTTTTCATACTCTACTTTACATGTTTGTAGAATGAGGCGCTTATTATAACCCCCCTCTTCGGGGTAATAAGAGTAAACAATCCGGTAGTTGTTATTAATATCTTTTCTCGTGGCATCTACCCTTCCATACCATGGCACTCATCCCTATCCCTACCGTGACTACTCAAAACATTCTGATTGGTGGAATATGGGACAGTTATGGCCATGTACAAACATGTTTCATTCAAGGCAGTGTCCTTTTGTTTTTCTACGGTTCTCGCCACAGTCCTGATATCGTAGTTAATCCAACAACCAGCAGCAGAGATTCCGTCCGTATCTTCCGGAAGGCATGAATAGGAGAGCACTAGGCTCTATCGTAGCGTGTTACCAATCCTGAGCAGCATTATTGGAACCAGCTGGACAGGAATATACATGGGATGAACGTGATATCGGGTTGTCGGGAGCGTTCCGACGGCGGCTTCCCGATTTCCCCCGACAGAACTCACCCCGTCCTCGAAACATCATGCAACATCGCAAGATAGTTAATGGGCCTACGTATCAATGACATAACTCTGGCATGTGCCATAATCCTACTCATTATCGAGAGCTGTTTCTACAGTTCTCAAGATTCTCGGTGGAGAGGACCGGAATTTGTCCCGAGATTGTATGCGAAGTGTTTCGTACCGACCATTCTGGCTGCCCGTTTTCCGAATCTCGTGAGATCTCCTCTATTAGAGACATGGAGGGTGATATGCTGAAGACTGTGCCGAGCTACCCGGGTCTGCATCGAAATGACATATCCTAGGTGCGCACAAGTATATATGTGCTGTTTGTAGACGTTGGCATAATCCCAGTGACATTACTCCAAGCTTCTGGAACATTTTCCTTTCATAGACTCCTTCGACTGGTAGAATTTAATTGAATATCACTCTCGTCTTTTCTCTCTGGAGGACTTCAGTATGCTGAACGTAATGTCGAAACTATCGAAGAGCCCTACGCTCCGAGCACCGTATCTCAACAGCGCAAATCAGCAAGGCAAACCAAGCACCCCATCTAAACTTCCGCTCCTTGCTCTCTGCACTGCGCGAGCAAGGCGATCTGGTCGACATCAAGGAGCCCGTCTCCCCACACCTAGAGGTCGCTGCCGTGACCCGTCGAGTGTACGAAACGCTCTCGCCAGCACCGCTTTTCCATCACGTCTCTGGCGCGGATCCTAAGAGCGGGCTGTTCAAGATCCTTGGTGCCCCAGTTGGCTTGCGCAAGAGCAAAAAGGAGCGCTATGGCAGAATGGCGCTCCAGCTGGGGCTTCCAGTTACCAGTACCGCGCGGGAGATCGTTGAGAAGCTGATCGAGACCAGAAACGCGAAGCCACTGCCACCAGTGACGGTCTCCGCGTCAGAAGCAGCTTGCAAGCAGAACATTCTGCGAGGAGACCAGGTCGATTTGAGCAAGTGGCCTATTCCCCCTCTGCATGCCAACGATGGGGGGAACTACCTTGCAACATACGGCTTCCACATCCTGCAGTCGCCAGATAAGGCCTGGACGTCGTGGTCGATCTCCCGCACCATGCAAGTCGCCGGCGAACCTCGCTCCCTGACGGCTCCCGTCATGCCTGGACAACACATTGCGCAAGTTCACAAGATGTGGGCAGACTCGGGAGCACATGATACCCCGTGGGCACTCGTCCTGGGAGGCCCTCCAGCTGCTGCGTTCGTGGGAGGCATGCCGTTGCCTGCAGGAGTCTCAGAAGACGACTACATTGGGGCTCTCTGCGGCAGCCCGATGGAAGTCGTCAAGTGCGAGACCAACGATCTCCTTGTGCCGGCACATGCCGAGATGGTCATTGAGGGCCGCATCAGTACCTCGAAGAAGGTGCCAGAGGGTCCCATGGGTAAATACCATGGTTACATGTTCCACGACCAGCCCGTGCCCGAGCCGTTGTTCCAGGTCGACTGCGTGACATACCGCGACAACCCAGTGGTGCCCATCTGTGTCGCTGGCCAGGCTGCGGATGAGACGCACACTGTCTGGGGCTCAGCTATTTCGGCGGAGCTGCTAGCAACGCTGCGAGAGGCCGGTTTTCCTGCCGACTTTGTGTGGATGCCGTTCGAGGCGCAGAGCTGCTGGATCGTCGTGAGCGTCGACATCAAGAAACTCGCCCAGATGAACATCACAGCGGAGGAGCTATGCCGCCGCGCGGGTGATATCATCTTCAAGACGCATGCCGGTTGGGAGGTGCCAAAGGTCTTCCTCGTTGGGGACGATGTTGATATCACGGACGCGCACCAGCTCCTGTGGGCAGTCGCAACGCAGTACCGGCCCGGCGCCGATGAGTACGTGTTTGGAGATACAATCGGTATCCCTATGCTACCCTACATGACGAGGGCGAGCAAGCAGCAGGTTCCGGACCCTGGAAAAGGTGGAAGGAGCGTAGTGAATCTCTTGCTGTCATCTGAGTTTGAGGGAAAGAGATCATGGGTGCCGAACAACTTCGAGGGCTCGTACCCGGCTGACGTGAAGGACCAAGTGCTGAAGAAGTGGAAAGAGTATGGATTCCACGAGGAATAAACTGTGTAGATAGATAGTCAAATAGTGTTAAGTGAAAATCGACAGCTTCGTCATACAAGGGTCGGGCATGGTCATGTGTTGGAACTAGCCAGTAAAGCTCCTGGAGTTAGTACTAAATTGCTCTAAGAGAATGGAGTAAAAAGAATAACTCTGTCGACTCGATTGCCTGTGTGGCTAATGCTGATAATTTTATTGGTTCGTTCCTTCGTTATCTCTTCTAGAAGGAGCTCCAGTAGTAGCGATGTTTCAGCATGATGCTGGAGACCAAGCAGAGAAACATAAAGGTTTGATGGTTAAAGGTTAAATAGATAGCTGACGTCAAATGTCATATCAAGCCCAGGATACCGAGAAAGAGTTGGCGTGGGGAGGTTTATTTGATTGTCGCCCTGATTTGCTGGATTTGAAAAGCTTGGCTTGTTATTTGGCTAAATCGACGGGGCGTCCTCCTTGTTGGGGTCTAAATGCGGGGTTTCGTGGGGGTGCCGTGGGGGTTTTGTGGGGGTGGATTCTGCATGTCCGGGGTATGGAATTTCTGCCGCTAGTTCGTCCTCCCCGATGAACGGCCGCTGATGTGTTGTATGGCTTGCTATCGCCAATAAGTATCAACTCCTCTTTAGGCTAAACAGCCGGTCGGCAAGGTCTGGACTGTTGTATGCCCACGCATCTTCCCGGAACCAGTAACATTGTGTGGATGTTCTGTAGCAGCGGCGCAAACCAATTACAAATTGCTGAGTAGCTACTCGGCATGTAGGCATGCGTTGTAAGCTTTTGCATCTGCTTTATTGAGGTCCGTGCTTTATTATTATATACGGTCGGCTCTTCTCTTCTTTCACATTTCCAGAACCTGCTGACGAAGTTCTCGTATTCGTTCCGTTGTCCAGGGTTCTTCCTGCCCTGCTGCCATCATCTCGTTCTCTCTATCAAAATCGTGAGTCGTGAGTGGTCATGAGTGGCTACGCGTTCCTGCGCCGAGTTGTGCGAAATGATGCCATCGCGCTGGACCCTCCAGAAGTCTATAACTGGAGGGTATTTGCGCTCGCCGCTGCGGTCAGTAGTCCATTTGAAGCGATTCTTGGAAACTTCCATCAGCTTGACCTTGAAAGACTGATTTAAGTATGCAGGCTTGTTTTGGTGGCACCTTGTTCGGCATGGACACGGGTATTATTGGGGGGGTCCTGACGCTGCCCGACTTCAAGAAGTAAGCCTCAGCGTGCGAAATTCTGCTTGCGCATCGACCTAAACATTACGCAGAGAGTTCGGCCTAGATGGACTCGACGCGGTTGCCCAAGCTAACCTTTCTGCGAATCTCGTCACTGTCATGCAAGCCGGGGCCTTTGCTGGTGCTTTGCTCGCCAACCCCTTTGCCGATAAGCTCGGACGAAAGCCAGGCTTGCTTATTGTGTCCATATTCGCATTTATCGGGGGACTTCTCCAAGCCTTCGCATATGGACATCTTTCTTGCTTCTACATTGGAAGGTACGTCACCTCACACCTTCCACTGCGCATAGGAACCTGAGGAAGGGGCGTCAAGGGATACAGAAAGGAAAGCTGACTTTGATCCGGTTATCAACATTAGATTTGTCGAAGGCCTTGGGCTTGGGGGCGCCACAATGCTTGCCCCAACGTACGTCTCAGAAAATTCTCCTCGTGGGATCAGAGGCCTTCTAATTGGTCTCTATCAACTCTTCGAGACGATGGGCGCTATGATTGCCTTCTTCATTGATTATGGCTCGCTGCTTCATATCAAGGTTAGAGCTCAGTGTTGCTTTCTAACTTGTGTCGCCGGACGATGCTGACCCCTGTCCATGTATTAGGGCCACGGCTCGTGGATGGTACCGCTCGCCATGCAGTCGCTCCCCCCGGCCCTCATTTTCTTCAGCATCCTGCTCTGCCCCGAATCGCCAAGATGGCTCGCTAGCAAGGACGATTGGGATGGGGCGTCGAGAGTCCTATCCAGTGTACGCCATCTCCCTGTGCAGCATCCATACGTGCAGCAAGAGTTGCTCGAGTTGAGGACTCAGCTCGAGGAGGAACGTCGCTCGATTCATGGAACTGGCTTTTGGGCAATGCAGAAGGAATGCTGGTTGATTCCAGGGAACAGAAAGCGAGCCCTTATGTCGATTGGACTTATGCTCTGTCAGCAATGGACGGGGGTAAGTCAAGCAGATCCAGTCTCTGTCCCAGCAACACCATAGTTAGGCTGACCACGTCTTCTCCATGCAGACAAATGCTGTCAACTACTACGCTCCCAAGATCTTCACTGACCTCGGCGTGACCGGCAACGCCAACAGCCTCCTAGCCACCGGCGTGTACGGCATCGTGAAGATGTGCTCGTGCGCCATCTTCATCACCTTCCTTGCTGACACCCTCGGACGGAAGTGGTCATTCGTGTGGACCGGCTTCCTCATGTGGTTCTGCATGTTTTACCTCGGTTTCTACGTCCGCTTCGATCCGCCCAAGGCAAAGCCCCCATCTCCCCAGCTGGTTATGTCGCTCTCGTCATGGTCTACATTTTTGCTGCTGCTTTCCAGTTTGGCTGGGGCCCAGTATGCTGGATCTACGTCAGCGAAATCCCCACAAACAGGCTGCGCGGGTACAATGTCTCCCTGGCCGCGGCGACACAATGGCTGTTCAACCTCGTTGTCGCGCGCGTGACGCCTGTCATGCTGGTCACGGTAGGCGGGTCAACCGGGTATGGCACGTACTTTATCTATGGCTCGTTTTGCTTTGCTATGGCGATTGCAGCGTTCTTTGTGCCCGAGACAAAAGGCGTAAGTGGACCCTTCTGAACCTCGTTCTGTATTCTTGCGTACAGTTGTTATGTGGCCTTTTAATGCAGTAAGGAATGGATAGTATGGATGACTGACCGTTGTGTTGTTTGCAGATCTCGCTCGAGCGTATGGACGAACTCTTCGGTGTGGCCGACTTCTCGGGTGTCGATGACGTGGGTCTTGCTGCGAAGCATGCAAAGGAAGGGACAGATATCGAGACGAGCCATGTCGAAGCTGTGCCTCGCGTATGACGATGTTCGACAGCCATGCTGAGACTTCAGACATGTTCACCATCCATGTTGTAGTTAGTCTCGGGCACCAGTGGATGAGAGCTATAATACAGAATGTATTCGAGATGGCTGACATTGTATATTTTCCGAGCAAATATGATTGTATGAGCAGGAACTCTTAAGTAGATAGTTGTTTTAACACACACAATTCATTCTTACCGACTGGTGAGAGCCAGAAGGCAGACTTGTGATGCCGAAGGCCTAAGTGTTGTCTTCTGTCTGGTATCTAATGTACTATACATGTATGTTGGTAGGTAAAGTTTCTCCTTCTTCTGGCCAGTAAGTATCTATTGATATAAATGGTATTGGATTACTTAAACAGAGCTTTAATTGGTTCAGAACATGGAGTTTCGATGACTTCGACCAAGATGAGTGAACTTCATTATCGATTATATATATTTAGATGAAAATAGTGTTGAGAAAAACTGAAAAAAAGAAAAACTGGAGAAGTACTTCATATACACGAAGCATCCAAAACGTCACGATGAGATCAGAACTTGCACTGAAAAAACGACATCGACCGAGGGATACGGAGATCTGTCTAGCCATCAGAAGAAACCTGTAGAGGGTGTTAGCGGAAATGAGACAAAGCAAACGAATGTATGTATTCTACATGTACATACAAAACAGGGGGCCAACTGGTTGAAATCATAACTAAGCATAAAAAGCTCTCGCTGTCTATCTTTTCACGCTTATTTTTATGTACATCAGAGTGTATTGTATGATCTGCCTTTTTTTTTCACTGTCCAAAATATATAGAAATGAGAAAGAGGATGGACTGTCCATCGCTTGCAACCAGGGAGAGAGATATATATAACTCTCGATTTTATGTCGCTTCACCACTGTTGTTTAAGCCAGGGCAAGAGAAGTCGATTGCAGTCTTTAACACACACACACACACACACACACAACAAAAAAAGACAGTCGAAAATGGCCGGATCCTAGACTTCTGCATAAAATTAGGTGAGATAATCCTTCACTCGATCCTGTTTTCGGAATTGGCGGACCTTGTCAATACAATCTCATTTGCGGTGCCGTTTCCAATGAGCTTTGACCTCGAATTACTTTCGAATGCTCCTTTTCCGATTGATGTCTCCTTAAGACCGCGGCAACCTCGTGGTGTCCTCTCCATACGGCGACCTGAAATGGTGTCCAGTGTTTGTTACCCGAGGTCATGTCAATATCAGCACCGGCATCCAGTAGTCTTGCCACAATCTCAGGATGTCCCCCCTCGGCAGCCGCATATAAGGCGGTGCATCCATTATAATAACATCCCTCTGCATTGACATCGGCACCAGCCGCCAAAAGCCTCTCGACCACTTCCATATGGCCGCCCAATGCAGCTGCTTGCAGTGCGGTCAGACCTTTATACCGCATTAATGGAGTATTCACCTGAGCACCCTTAGAAAGCAATAGATCCACAAGTACAATCTCTCCCCTGGCCGCAGCAGCTTGTAGCGCTGTTCTCCCATTATTATGTGCTGGGGGCGCGATTGATGTCGGCCCCTTTGTCCAGAAGTCGTCTCACAATGGTGACATGCCCTCCCTCCGCTGCAGCCTGCAAAGCTGTTCTCCCCATGTAGCGATGTGCTGGATGATTGATATCCGCTCCCGCTGCAATTAGCCTGTCCACGACTTCAAGATGACCTGCTCCAGCAGCTAATGCCAGTGCCGTTCGTCCCCCATTGTTGCCTCCAGGTGCATCAACTTCGGCACCTGCTAATAGAAGCCTATCAACAATATGAATATGACCGGCAGCGGCAGCGGCTTGCAAGGCCGTTTGCCCATAGTACCCCGTAGGGGGCTCATTAGGATCGGTATTTCTTTCCAGCAGCTCTGAGACCAGGTCGAGGTCTCCCTGTGACGCGGCGATTTGTAATGGTGACCAGATGCTCTCGTCATCAACTTCCGCATTGAACTTGTTTCGTTCTTGGGTCATCCTGGGCTGCAGATTGAAAATTCAATCTTCTGCGAGATTTATCGTCATAGACAAGTACAGTGACTCTTGTCCATGAGAGACCAATCCAAATCTGTGATTACTACTGCTTATTCAATGCTATAGCCTCCAGATGTCACATGGAGAGACCAAGTATGGTCTATTTTAGTATCTCACGTGAGAAGACGTACTGTACCTTCTCGAGTGGCGGCTTTTTGGAGGCTCCACAATCAATTCAGATTCCTGGTTCTGTTGATAATATTTAGGGAGAGTTTCGTCAGTGGGTGATATCGCCCCGCGTGTACCTCAATCTAGAGTCCCAGCTGGATAGTTAGCGGTTGTTGCGGACACGAGTCTCGATATTGACAAGGGTATCTGATCGAAGGCCCACTTCTTCTGGCCGTACTTGGATGTAAGATTCTAATTGCTTTAGTTTCTGTAAGAAGAACAAGAAAAAGAAAAAACTGACTGGTGGGTGTTGGTCCCGTCGGGAAGTTGCCTAACTTACCAGATCCCTGCTATGTAGTTATGAACTAGAACATCTTCCATGACATGACTTCCAGAACCTAGGTAGCATATTTACCACCAATCAAACAAGATTATCAGGACCTTCAAGAGCCTAGTTGCGTTTCGTAGAGTGGTTTTCACTCGTTCCATACCACTGAGGAGAACAAAGACCACAGTGGATGGGTCAGCTAATGATGCGATGGCGATATGTTGGTTACACAGCAGAATAGTCTTATCTTGCCGTGTTATTTTAATCTATCTATGGTTCGGCAGAATGCCGCGATTTGCTAGTGGCTGTGATGAGATGACAGGGCTTATCACCACATCTGCTCTTCACAGACCGCACTAACATTGCTTGCCTGAATGTCCGCTGCAGCTGCTAGTTAGTAGAGAACTCACTAGTAATAATACCGCTGTATCTTCGAACAGCACTACTCAGTACGCCGTTGGTAATACCTTTGGGCCTCCTGCGGCTACCCGCATCAAAGCTGATGACATATTTGAGAGGCGGACCAACACTACTATTAATGTATGTACTGTACGGTACATTGTGCAGAGGGCAGTAAACCAACAAAAAGCCCATTTGCTCGAAGTCTCTTGGGGACCTCCTGATGCCCATGTCTTTTACTTTTTCAATATACCAGCTAACCACCCATCCATTACCTAGAATTTGACAAGCACACCCTTCAAACTTTTCCTTTCCTTGCTCCTTTTCTTTTTTGTTTTCCACTTGGATGTTTCCCTCTTATTCTTTGATCAAAAATATGGAGCGACACGAGTCTGAGAAATGGCATGAGCATCCCTACGATGATGCACAATCCTCCTCCGAGTCCACAGAGTTCCTAGCAAAGCTGGAGTTACGGAAACCACGAACGCCACTTCGAAAATATCTGGATCTGCGTCTTCTTTTCGAAGCTGGTCTAATCATAATCATCATAGCAATGTTGATATCTGGTGCGATGAATCGGCGAACACCAGATTTTAAGAATGTCACATACGGCCCAACCCGTTAGTTCATTCTCGAATGTCCTTAATAATATATATTCTCAGCTGATTTCGTTTTCTTTTTCAGTTCCACGGAAAAAAGTAGTTTTTGGAAACACCGCTGGCTTTGGTCCCGAGATCACGTACCATGACACTGAAATGATGCGCAACGCGACAAGAATGAAGGAGATCCATAGAAACTGGCAGCAACTTTTCCCGAGTAAGTGGCTACAAGAGACTGCAGTCTTTTCTTTGCTTTCTTTTACATGATGTATTGATAATGGGTATAGCGGGCAGAGGCTACGTGCGTGTCAGCGAAAATGAAGACTTCGAAGTCCTCCATCCGCCATTCCAGATGAAGGATGTTCTTGAAGAAGGCGATCATTATGAAGGGTATATCATGTCCGTCTATCATCAATTGCATTGTCTGGTAAGAGAGCCACGCCCGTTTCCTCCGCTAAATCTGCGGGGTCTTGGATGTGATCTACTAAGCTCGTTGGGCTTATTTAGTCTATTTTAATGACAGCCCTAGGCACCTCCCGCGAGGAATGGGCTGTCTTGGAGGACCAAAAGGTTGAGCACAGGGCGCACTGTGTCGAGTATCTCCGTCAGAGCATTCTTTGCTCTGCCGATACGACCCTGGAAGGAGAGACGGGGGCATGGGCCAGAAGCACAGGCTGGGGCCAGACGCATTCCTGCGTCGATTTCGATGCATTGACAGAATGGGCGAATAAAAGGGCGATTTGGGATCTGAGCGATAAGCTTCTTCCTATATCTTTTGACCCTCTTCGTCCTCCAGAAGAGAAGGAGGATGAGAACAACGACCACACAGTCTGACACAGAAGAATCGATGGTGATAAAGTCTTCCTTCTTCTATCTAGTGATTTCTTACAAATTTGCCATTCTCATTCAACAAGTTTTGACCGCATCCCATTAAATGGATGACCAATACACTGCCCGAGAACCTGTTAACTAAAACTTGTTAGAGTATCCATAGTTATTTGATTGCACATATCTATCAGCCCTTGATTTTCTCATACTGACCTAATGTAGAATTTTCAGACAAATTCTTATACTAACCGTTTCTCCTTTGCTCTTCCTTCATTAAAAAAAAATATTTCAATATTTTCCAACACATTAGCAGGGAAATAAGGACTTACTGAATATAGCTCTCTTTTTTACCAAGTCCCTTCATCTCAGCAATTGCACAATAGCATGAAAAGAGGCAATAATAAATTATTGAAGCTCAAGCAAGCTGTCATCATTAATTCTTACATTCATATGACTTGTCAATAATGATGACTTATGTAACTAACATCACACTCAAAGACTGAAAAAAAGTCAAAAGTCCTTCCATGGCTTTCTTTCTTCTCTCCCTACTACTACCTCTCCTTCTTAAAGAACTGTGTACCCTGAGCTTCCCTCGACCGCTTCTCTCCCCGTTTCCACCGAATCATTCTAGATTTCCTTTGGAAAGCTGACAGATATCTCTATTGAAATTAGCCTGCAATCACACGATCAATCTCAGTCATATGAAACAATAACGACACACCATTTCACTTTCTGTCGTAGGTAGGCACAACTTCTTCGGCCACTGGGCCAGCAGCCACGCTGCGTTTATCGTAGGTAGGCACAACTTCTTCAGCAACTGGACCAGCTGCCACGCTGCGCTTGTCGTAGGTGGGCACAACTTCTTCAGCAACTGGACCAGCTGCCACGCTGCGCTTGTCGTAGGTGGGCACAACCTCCTCGGCCACTGGGCCAGCAGCCACGCTCCGGCGAGAGATTGCCAATGCCGTGGTCTGAGAGACCAGGGCCGCCACTATAACGAGGGCGTTGAGGTACTTCATTGTAGCGAATTTAGGATGAGGCTTGGGAGGGAAAAAATGAAGCGATTGTATTTTCAAAGTGGCTGACGATTCAAAAATGGACTTATTGAATGAGAAGAAACAATTAGGAGGAGATATTGAAGGGCGGTATGATAGATATAAGATCCGAGGAAGCCAACTACGTATGTATATACTGAACAGAGATATATACTAGGCGGCGGGCTAAGACGGACAAACAAAACCAGGAAATCAAAACGATCTCGCATGGAGCTATGCAAAGTAGGGCCTACGAAGTCTACCTTAACCAACATCTGACGTTTGTTCGTGAACTATATTCCTGTCTGTTGGTAATGATATTCCGGCCAGTTATGTAGGCTTCTTCCTGCCTTGCTGTCTCACATTCAGCTATTAATGCACCAAATCGCAAGCAAGGTTTCGATGCTACATTACCATTAGCAGTCTGAGGGGTATCCCTGCTCTTTGCTAAGGCGTAAGATAGATTAATTGAAAAGAAAAAAAAACCTGGCCCCAGTTGATAACAATCTCTGATTGCATTCACGTCCTTACAGGGCCTAAGCACCGAGTACACAGGACAAAGCACATACGCCATACGGTGGAAATTTCAGCATTCCAACTTAACATAACAATTAATTTCTTTGAACAACAGCGTAAACAAGAGCCAAGTAGACGCTACTATATGAAATGTCTCGCCCCGAGAATTCCGTTGGTTGCGAGAGCACAGTCATGGGGGGTCATGCCTGCACGCCTTGCGCCTCGGCCATGGGGGCAGAATCTCTTTGTACGTACATACATACCACGATGGAGACACAGAATATCCCGGAAATAACAGATGTTGGGTCCTTTGCTGTCTAGCTAGCTAGCTAATGGCCATGAGTCCAATGATCGAGCGGCGTTTGGCACTTTATCAGGGCTTGCTCAAAGTATGCCTACATACCTAACTGTTGTATACAACTGCTGCTTTTTATATACAACTATCCCGCCAATGGCATCTTCGAAAGTTTCCAACAATGGTAAACTTTGATGTAAAATGCGTTGCTGTGATTATTACGCCATCCGGCTGGCCGCCTACTAGTGCAATATGTCTAAAGATACCTAGTGTAACTTATGTTCAGCTGTCACATGAATAGATTAAAGTTCAGATTAGATTAAAACTAATATTAATACATTATTCAAGGTCGCCTAACTTTAGCCAGTAACGCACTAAAGTTTAGTCGATTTATTTTTTTTTTCAGTCGCGTTGCGCTAAGAGGCGAAAAATTACATACGTACTGAGGTTGTATATTCCGTATAGCCATGTGTCCATGTCTCCTCTGGCCAACAGATTATTCTGGGAACGAGACTGAAGTAAAATAAGTACATATGCCAGAGTCTAAATCCATGAGATGACACTAATGTACTTTTTTTTTCCTTTAATTTGACGAAATCATGGAACAGCGAAAAACACTATACTCTGGCGCACGAGGACGTTTCCACGTAGCCTAAGGTAACGATTGAGCTTTGGATTCGCCCCGAAGTCGTAAGATCCTGAGACACGGGACAGCAAAGAAACATGATGGAACATCGCAGTGCAGTTTCAACACCATTTTGGATCTTTGCCAATTTAATGCCTTCCAATACAATCTCAACGTGAGGGAAGCCCCCAGAATTCTGATCTCGCTCCCTCTCATAAAGGATCATTCCGACAGAATGGGATGCCAGAGGTCGCAATCGTGGTGGTATTCTTCTTCTTATGCCAATTCATAATCAATCGCGTGCAATGCAGCGTATGTCCGTAACTGTAGACATCGTCGTCCAAGTGACGGTGTTCGATAAGGGCCGAGTGCAGTCTTCGCCATAGATAGAGGCAATGCATGATGTGATAGTCGTGAAGGGGATAGAGCTCATCAAACTCTCCAGAGAGGGCGACCTCTTTCGGAACCTTCTGGGTGTGCTGCGGATCCGCATACCATTCAAAGTCGACCTCTTTCAACATCTGGTCCAAGACCTCGCCGTTGAAGCAGCTGTCCGAATACCATCGCGACGCCATCACGTCAAAATGACATCCCAGCCGTTTCGCCTCTCTCCAATTGTTGCCGCATTTGGCTTCCCCGGTCTCCGGGCTGATGACGAACCCGGGATTGACATGAATTACTTCTTGTATCGGCGGTGCTTGTATTTTCTCGAGGGCCTTCGATATGGATCCGACGAGCGGCCGTGAGGCAGTCGAGATAGCGATTCCGATGAGGATGCCGCAAACCAACGTCAAAATATAGTAGGCCACGGTCACAGTTCTACTCATTGGCCTTGTCCTCTCGAAAGTCTCTTCTTCGAGTTTCTCGGGAATCGAGTCCAAAGGACACTCAAGGCTGGAAGGAGGCAGCCGGGTATATGCTGGGTTCGGAGCCATGGAAGACTAGTATGATCAAGAAGAATGAATGAGAATTTGAAAAGTAGTGGTGTCGATGATATTCTACCAAGGAGCTTCTGGAGTTTGAAGGTTTAGAGCAGTCAACCGGACGGGATGACGTTGAAGTTGACAAGTTGAACAGTACGTCCTGTAGCTCAAATGGAGTTCGAAGACAACGCGATAAGTGTATCAGAATATCCTATGTCATGCAGTATTACTGCCATCAGGCCTAATTTAGATCATGTACATACATACCGTATGTTGCAGTCCGTGCACAATGCATCGCATCTTACAGTACGTTGGTCTTTCTGGCGTCACCAACTTCTCAGCTAGCGTATTGTTATGTCTCTGTTGGAACGACTCAATTTATTTTTTCTTCCGGAGATTCCCGGTGATTCAAATGCTAAATGTTTGGCATGTGATAAGTTGGTAAGCGATATCGTGTTGGTTTCGCTTCTAGTCCATTCTGTCGTGCTCTTCCTTGACGAGTCTACAAGGATAGACATGATTGTTTTGTTGCCTTATGTCCCAGTCAAAAGTGCTGCCAAAGTCCCATTAATTTTAATTTTCCCCTTCACCGTCCACTTCTCACGGGTTCAAAAGAAGAAGAAAAAGGCCAATCAAGTGAATATGGCGATAGAATACCACCGGTAAGGAATTCATACATAAATGCCTTATACAAGGAAGACTAACAAGCGCGAAATCGAAGAGTCGACGAAGCAATCTCCGACGAAGAAGAGCAGATTGAAAGTTCGAGCCTGATGACCAAGCGTCGCAAACGTACTGACTACTCCCAACCTTCCCGCCAAAAGTGGCTCTCTCTTCGAGTGATCAAGGACATTGTGTTATTCTCCCTCGCTGCCTGGGGACTTGTGAGCATTATTCAACGGTTGGCAATTGTGCCTGGCCTTGGCCTCGCATATCACAGTATCCCCGAGGGATGCGACTGCGGAGATTCAGTGGCTGAAGCAATATCGCGCGGGTGCAAATTTGACTCCCTAGCCATGGCCTGGCTGCCGGAGCATTGTCGAGACGATGAGCTCACCGCCGAATTCAACACCGCAGGCAATGGGCCCAACGGGTCGTGGGTGTATTATGCAGATTCGCTTCGTACGATCGAGGTCGATTCCAACACTGTCGCCGCCATGGGCGACGATCCGGATGCTCGAGTTCACATGAATGAGCAGTGGCATAAGATCCATTGTATTTTCTACTGGAGAAAGCAGTTCCGGACCCGATTTAATGGGAAGATTGTCGAGCCCAGGTCCGATACGGAGAATCACATCAAACATTGCGGAGAGATATTTTTGCAGCCGGGATCTGGAACTGTTTCTGGGATTTCCCTGAACACGAATGTGGAGGTCTGAATAGCTAAAGTTCCTGCCGCGTCCGAAATTTCTCTCTCTCGCTCTCTCTTTTTTTTTTTGATACATATACTTGTCTGGATTTGGATTCCCTTTCAAAAGCGTCTAATACACATGACAAGCGAGAGAGATAGCAGACCAGACTCACAGTGCAGTTCATTGAGCATTTTTGGCATTCGGTTTAATCCCAAATCTGGCTCGTTGCATCTACGGTACCCATGTATGAAATACTCGGTAATTTTCGTCTGGTTTTAGCACAACAGACTAAAATCGACTAAATTCTAGTGCGTTACTGGCCAAAGTTAAGCGATGAGTACAGAGTAGGGTAATCTACTCCACACCGCACTTTAATCTAATTTAGCAACTGACTATTCCTAATCAGGAGAGATTGATCCCGATCGCAAATGGTGGTACTTAGGGTTTTGGGTTAAGGGTTAACATCTAACTGAACCCCACCTCTCGGAGACAAACCCCTCATGTCCAGAGACGGTATGTATACCCATGTGTTTCCTAGCTATACGGAGTACAGATGGTATCTGAACTGTAAAACTGTCCGCTTCTGTGTGACTCATTATACCCAACACCTGCATGCCAACGTCCTTGCGGGCTGAAATTAGCGGCTGAGCACAGCTGATAGCCGGGTTTATAATGGTAGTTGATAAAGACGATGCCGATTCAATTAGCTTAGCGCCCAGGTCAAAGAACGGCTGTACGTTCGTTGTGTGGCCTTTTAACCAACACGTAAGGTATGTACTGTACAGTACATATCTACCCCGTCCTTCTGGTTGGTCTTCCGGTAAGTCTACGGGTAATTCTCTTTGATTCATTGACTAAATTATCCACAGATATTGATTGATGACAGATTGTATACCCGATGGACAAACTTTTGACGAGTTGTTAGGTCCCACTTCTCCCTGGCAGACCCACCAAAATGACAAGTTTGTCAAAGGAGTTCATAATAACAAACTAATGTTATGCTTCTAATTAGTTTAAACGCTACCGTTTAGTATCACTTTATCACTGCCGGGGCATATTAGTAGGATAATACAGGCCTGTATAGCAGATAACTTGAAACCCGGCACTATTAGGCCCTTCCAACATAAGTCCAATGTTGAACCAACATATCGCTTTCCATATCGTATACGATAGGACCGGATAGGCCTTCCGTGGTCAACGCCCTAGTGTATGTACGTCCTGCGCATGCCATATCATCATTTTCATCCTGAATGAGACTGCACTGCCTCAGTCGTTAGTACCTGGACTTAATGTTAGGCGTCCTCCAGCGGTATTGTCTTGAATTATTTTACGCGATGTAACCGTGGCTTTGGGCTTCGAGAATTATTGTTTCCATATGCATATACAAGGCCACCAAGAGTTGCTGTCAGGCAGGAGGGTCTCAGTGACTCCACTACAAGGGTCAGAACACGCTTGCTGCGCCAAAAAGACAACGGTCTTCGCCGAACATGCCATTTCTGTATTTCAGTACAAATTTCAGATTGAACGGCGCCCCTGAAGACTATTGGTACATATCCCTGGTAGTTACCCTTCCCTCAGCTCTCATCCATCGCCCAGATATCCTGATTGAAACAAAGTCGCCATTGTTGGTTGTCACAAGTACGGGCTTTGACGCCTTTCCTGCTATTGCTGTTTGACAGACTCATTGCTCGAATAAGGTCTCTTAGTGCTGAACTGAACCGAATTGGAAAGGGACCTGAGACTGGAGCGTCGACTCATCTCTCAAGAAAGAACAAACACTACTTCTCAATCGGTATTACATCCTTGCGCGGAGAAATCGAATTTGGAGATTGATCTATGTATCTCTGTGTTATCTTACCAGAATTCCGCTGCATGAGTCGAGTTCTTCTCTGAAAACCTTCTTCTGACATTCATATCCCACACGAAGCTCCCGCAGTGTGAAGAAAAAAATGAATATCTTTAAAATACCTCACACTGAATATGAAGAAGAGCAAAATATTCCAAGCCGGTCACATTTCTATGTCATTTCCTCCTCTCTACCAGAAATACCACGGGGCCCTACAGACTTGGCTGACCTGCTGCTATTAAATGCGATAACCACCAACAACAGAGGCAGCAGCAGTCACAAAACTCTTCTTCAGGTGGATGGAAATAACACCTTCATCCTTTGGCAGTCTCCGGTCACCGAAACCTCTCCATGGACGTTGGAAGAGGCTCTATCGCATGCTCTGCAGTTTTTCCAACAGGAAAAGGAATTAACCACCTGTTTCCTGTTTGCTGACACCGACCAGGAGAAAAGAGACGAAGAAGTCAGGGAAAACAATGCAGGAAGAAGCTATCTGGTATCTATTTTGAATCTTCGTGGCAAAACGGCGGAATCTGTGTCGATTTCTTTTCTCGACCGATGTGCGCTAGAAGACAACAAGGAAACTTACATAGACCGATCCAAGGGAAGAGTTCTTCGCCTACGGATTCACAGTTCTCTTTTTTTGTGCCTATTCATCTTTCTTCTTGTCCTTTTCCTAGTTCTCATTACTGCCATGTTCTACATGGATAAAAATGGCCGTGACGACCAATCCGCAACTTTATGGATGCATTGGAACACGAGCGGTAGCGAGGGATTTCGAAACCAGCTCCAATTCACGCAACCATGGCAGACATTTTCCGACTGGATCGCCACCACTACTGCTCGAAGTAGTAATATCAATGCCAACACGGAATGGTTTGTCCGGCTCGACGATCAGTCCATGATCCCACCAGAGCTGGTCGACGAAACCGAGATGCGCTACCAAGAATGGTTCCGACGCCGATACCCGGAGATGGACCGAATCCGAACCAGCAAGGATTATCTGAATCGATCATTCTACGAGAATCCTTTCGCGGTCGAGATCCCGATTGACCAGCTCTTTCATCCGGCTCATTGCATCCTGGCG